>NC_079391.1:4909204-4996704 GCF_029220125.1 Pseudoliparis swirei
TTATTATATTTATTTATTTATTTTATTTATTTATTTTATTTTATTTTATTTTATTTATTTTATTTATTTTATTTATTTTATTTATTTATTTTATTAATTTTATTTTATTTATTAATTTTATTTATTTTATTTATTTTATTTATTTTATTTTTTTTATTTTTTTTATTTTTTTTAATTTTTTTATTTACCAGGTGAATCCCATTGAGATTAAAACTCTTTTTGAGAGAAACACAGAGTTACAAACAAAACACAGAACGAGAGTTAAAAGAAACTAAAAGTTAAGAGACGGAGACATAACTGAGTTAATTTAATAAACATTGACATGTTTGAGAACCCGTCTCCATTTATCTCATTTAAAAAAACATGTTTCACATTCCGTTGTGTTGTTGAGCATCAGGAAGCAGAGAAGACTCTCCGGGCGGCTGGGAGCCTGATTAGTGAAGGAGTACCGTGACAGCGCCCCCTGGTGGCCAAAGCATGAATCAACCATTTATAGTCTGATGATTAATAATCATTCATATTTATGGAGGAGTTTAAAGTTCACAAAAGCAGAATTTAATATGAAGAAATGATTTGGTTTTAACAATATGAGGAAAAGGAAATGATCTAATTTCAACTTCCTTTCTCTAATTCTCCTCATTTCTCCTCTTCCTCCTCCTCCTCTTCCAACTCCTCCTCCTTCTCTTCCTCCTTCTCCTCTTCCTCCTCTCCTCTCGCTCCTCCTTTCCTCTTCCATCTCCTCTTCTTCTTCCTCCGCTCCTCTTCCACCTCCTCCTTCTCTTCTTCCTCTTCCTCCTCTTCTCTTCTTCCACCTCCTCCTCTTCCACCTCCTCTTCTTCCCCCTCCTCTTCCTCCTCCACCACCAGGCCGGCTGCTCTTCGCGGGCCACAACGACTACACCATCAACGCGTGGGACACTTTGAAGGGAACTCGCGTCTCCGTCCTGTTCGGTCATGAGAACCGGGTCAGCCGGGTCCGAGTGTCGCCCGACGGCACGGCGCTCTGCTCGGCCTCCTGGGACAGCACCCTGCGGGTGAGCCGGGGTCTCCCCCCCTCCCCCCCCCCCTCACCCTTTAACGTGAACTTTGAAAGGCTTATTACAGCCCTGTGCAGTCTGTGTGATTGGATCATGTTGATCTTGATCAATAAGTACGGTGTGAGAGTCAAGTGTACATTCATTTACTCTTATTCTATTTTTTTTTTACACTCAAAGAAAATGGTCGTTGTATTTTAGGTTGTTTGCCTCGTATTTTGTGTGTGAAGAAATCCCGTTTTCATATTTTAACCCGTATGATTCTTTTCGCTTTCCTCATGCAGATTTGGTCCTAGAGCCGATGTCACGGTTGTGATCTGAAAGCGTCACCGCTGCAGGAGTGTGTGCAAAAACAAACCTCCAGTGTGACTTAGAATATTCATTATAACTTGTCTCCTCTGATTGAGAAGGTTTCGTCAATTCATAGCTGTTGTGTGAGCATTCCTTGAAGCTAGAGTCGAGTTTGGATTCCTAAAATGTGTTATTGTTAGCCTGATGACCTGGTTGTATGAATATGTAACTATTTATGCTGATGTAGAAGGAAAGAATTGTGAGCTTGAACGCACACAATACATATATATATATATACTTTAAAATATATATAAAAATATATATATGTATATATATATTTAGATATATAAATATTTATATATATATATATATTGTATGTATATATATATATATTTTATATATATATATATATATATATATTATATAAACATATATTTAAAATATATGTATTTATAATGGTTTTTATGGTATTTATTAATATATATATAAATGTATATATTTATATATATGTATATATATTTTATATATATATATTATATATATATATTTTATATAAACATATATATTTAAAATATATGTATTTATATAATATATACATATATATATATATATATGATTTTATATATATTTATATGATTGTATATATATTTATAATATATACAGGACTGTCTCAGAAAATTAGAATATTGTGATAAAGTTCTTTATTTTCTGTAATGCAATTAGAATATTAAATATTAAAAGAATAAAAGGCTTGCAATATTTCAGTTGATTTGTAATGAATCCAGAATGCATGACATTTTGTTTTTTTTTGCATTACAAAGAAAAAATAAACTTTATCTCACAATAATCTTCTTTCTGAGATATATATTAAAAACAATTCAAACAAATTCACAAAATGTAATTTTGTTGTTTTTAATATATTCGTAAGTGTCAACAGCTTAGATACATTATTTAAAAAATAAAAGAGATTTTAATTATCATTGTGTTGTTTGTATCTTTGATATCTTAGTTCTGGTAACCTCACTGGAGTCAAATAGATTAAAGTGAACCGACATTTGTATGCGTTTACACAATATAAATGGATGATTGGATAATTATTATTATTGTGCCACACGAGGTTGATCTAGATTCAATCCCATTGGAGAAGTGTAACCACCCTGAGATATGGTCTTGTGTTATTGTCATAGACTATTCTGTATGTTTGTTTTTTAAGACGATATTCTTCGAAAGACAAGTCATGAAAAAAACTTTATCCTGATTTTATCAATTTAAAAAAAGACTCGAGGGAAACTGGAGCGTACTGACGAACACTGCGGTTGCATTTGTTTGCCACCAGGGGGCGTTGCACTTCAACACAATTGCACCAGAAATACCTGGCTGTCTTTTTTCTTTTTTTTAATATACTTTTTATACAGAAATATAACATTCAAAAGTAAGAATGCATAATAATAATAAAACATAAAATAAATAAAAATAAAGTAAAAATTAACCAAGCATCCATAAGGAAACACAAAAATAAAAAAATGTTAAATCAGAAAAATAATTATAAATATTTGTAATTTTTTCATTTGCCTCATTTACATATCCTGAGAGAACACTTTAATTTATAACTTCAAAAAAAATACGGGTGCACAATTGTGGAAGACTCAAGTTGTTGAGACATGTGTGTCTGTGTGTGTGTGTGTGTGTGTGTGTGTGTGTGTGTGTGTGTGTGTGTGTGTGTGTGTATATGTGTGCCTTCGTGACTGTTTATCCAAGTGTGTGTCTTCGACACCTTATTGATCAGATGATCTTCTTTCTTTTTTTTAACAAAGGTCAAAGTTCCCCCTCATCTCATAAAACATGTAATCTAGAAATGTGTAGGTTATAGCTTTATTAATTCCTTTTCTACATTTTTTATGACAAGTTCAAAGGTTTTTCTGTAAATCCCCCGAGGGAAACACCAACGTCGAGCCAGTGGTTGTTAAGAGAAGACAAGAAGATGGATGAGAGGACATAGGGAAGTACCCAAACACCAGCAGCTGCACCAAACCCTTCCCTTTAACTGCCATTCACTGGTTTACAACTCAAAGCATGTTTCACTTCCTCTTAAAGACCAATGAACTGTGTGTAGTTTACAAAAGAGTGATATCACAAACTGAGAGCCGGAGGAGTGAGACTGTTTTGGTGATGAATGAAAACCAAAAAACATATAATCACGAGCCCCGCTGTTATCTTTTCCAAAAGCAGAGGTGAAACCTGGATGAGACCTTTATTTGGTTTTAGATATATAGGTCAAATGATGATGGCATGAATTTACATTAACGGGTTGAGTGTGGAAGGATTTATTTAAGTTTAGCAACTAATATTGTTGTGATGCATCATCTGCAGGCATATCCTGAGAAGGGCTGCAACTAACTATTATTTTCGTCATTGTTTAATTTCCTTATTATTTTCAGGAGTAATACATGATTAGTTTGGTTTATAAAAAGCCATATATGTGACAAACTGCTGCAAATATACTGCTACCACATATACTGTTGTAGTGTGTCTTGTCCTGTACTGTTTATTATTGTTTTATGCTTATTATGGTCTTTAAAGGGACTACATATGCAAATTAGCTATATAGCTACAATCTGGTACAGTGCATCAAATTGTGGAATTTATGTTTGAACCCTTGTAAGTAAAGATAATCATAATAAAAAAAGAATAAAAAACATAAATACTCAATTTTTGAGGAGATAATTGATGTTGTTATTTGACTTATTTGTTTGTTTCGTTTTTCGGGCTGAAAAGATGACCTTCATTATTAATCGATTGTCAAAATATGTCTTTGATTCCTCCCTACAGGCTACTGCAATTGTGACTTATACTTATATTATAATGTATAAGTTGCATGCGCACTGCCACCTGACAGACACATGCAGAGAGACTCAACACTTTATATTCTTGATTAACGGACACACACTGTGGCAAATCAATTTATTTCAACACCTCACTTTTATTTGTTTTCTACATGATAAACGATTTAATTGGGTCTATTTTTCACGTTGCTGTGGGATACCCCCCACCCCCACACACACACACCCACCCCAAAAAACCGGTTACAAACGGGACTTTCTCGGGTATTTTTGCGGGCAGCGAGAGCGGATAAATAACCCGGAGGCGGAGTCAGCGAAGAAGCGACCTCAGCCGGCTGAAGGGAAGCGTCGAACGTATCGAGGATCTCCTTCCGCCGTCCGTGTGTGCAGGGAGCAGTCTGATATCGCTGGGAGGGTAAGCTTTTGTTCCTTCTACGCACGTTAAACGTTATTTTAACGAGGAATATTAAACCGAGGCTTTTTTCGTTTAGTACTAATAATGCTGATACTAGAACGGGCGTTTTAAACGCGCCGGTTCGCGGTCGAGCTGGCTCATCGTTCGCCCGTTTGCTTGCGTGAATGTGGTCCTTTGTGTCCTCCATTGCTCCGGTGACGGAACCAACGGTTAAGTGAGCGGAGAGAACAAGCCGGGCTTTGGCCCAACGGCAAGTTCACCGTTTATACACCGAAACACGACGACCAACGGCTCGCTGCTCTCGCGCTACAGTGAGCGCTTCTGTCCGTTTTAAGATAGTCCGTTTTTAAAACTAACGGCTCTGAGCATCACCGGCAGGAAGCGAGAGCTGCGGTTCACACGAGAGCTCTGACGCTCGTGACGCTCGCGCTAGCGGCGCCGTTAGCTGCCCGGTTCCCTTTAAACACGTCGCTAATTTACCACCGGAATTACACGTTTACACCTGGCTGAGGATATAACGTTACGTCTCGACGGACTGGACTCTAGATGCACTATTATTAACATTTCTCTCGTTTTTTTTTATGCCTTAAAAAAAAAAAAAAAAAAAAAAGACACGTGGTAATTATGGTGGTAATTTAAGGATGACGTCACTGCCAACTGCACTAAGCAGAGCTCATGGGAAACGTAACGTTAGGCAAACAAGAATCAACTGATTGTTTATGTAGTTTTTACATGTATAAAATGCAAAACTGTCTTCAAATATGCCCAACATTTTTTTATATAGGATTTTTCAAACCCTGCTTGTTTAATTAAATTTAATATTTCACCGTGGGCTTAAAAAATCATGCTAATTTTCACAGTTATCAGAAGTTGTATAGACTAACAAATATGTATGTGTTTGGCAGATATATTTCTAATGTGTTTCAGTGTTGAATCGGTTACTGCTCGTTAAAAACCGTATTTGTGGTTTTCAGGAGCAGAACGGTGACTCTCATGGTTTATACAATTAATTGAACTGTGCCTTTTTTGTTCTCTCTTTCTTTCCTCATAAGAAAATGTCGTGCGGGCTGTGGAAAGAGACCTTGGCTCTGGCAGAGGACTACCTGTACCTGTGCTGCACAAGCCCACGGCCGGCCCCTCCGCCTCCCAGCGAGTCAGCCGCTGCCATGAGGCGCCTGGCCCAGGACATGGAGGCGCAGCACCAGGCCCGCTTCCACGCCCTCGCTCAGACCTTCCTGAGGCAGTGCGGGCCGGACCCCTGCTCCAGCCTCAGGAAGGTGATCGAGGAGCTGGTGGGAGACGGACGCTTGAACTGGGGGAGGGTCGTTTCCCTTTTCACCTTCACCGGGGTGCTGGCCAGGCAGCTGCTGGAGCAGAGGGCCGCCAAGCTGGGGCTGGACCCCGGGCAGGAGCTGGACCTGGAGTCCGGAAGCTGCAGGGGGCTGGCGGAGACCATCGCCGACTACCTGGGAGAGGAGAAGAAAGACTGGCTGCTGGAGAATGATGGATGGGTAGGTTTAAAACCAACAACTGTGAGTCGAACGGTAGATAAGAGAAGCATTTTAATTGTTTCTGGGCTGGTGAGCCAGTTTAAACCGGGACTGTAAATACGTAAAAAAACAAACCATTTTAAACTTTTGCAGTTGGAAATCACCTAGTTTGATGGCATCGTGTTTTCTTCCTGCGTGGGCGTATTGTATTCAGATCGGTGTGTAAACGTGGCTTTAAAAAGAGAGTCTGGCTTCGTTCAGACGCAGCCTCTTTTCCTTTAGTGTTTGCCGATGAGCCCAGAGCTCTGGTGATATGTGGAGGAGCAATGAGCCGCAGCGCTGCTCATTTACAGCCACGATCAAACAGCGTGGGGCTTTATAACATTAGAGTTTTGTATCGGTTAAACAAAAGCTGTGTCGTCAGGGCAAACCGGACCATAAACGAGTTTAATCACCGACGATCAAAAGGGCAAAGGTCATTTTTAAACCTGCTCGTTGTGGTTAAACTGGGGAAAAACTTTACCAGAAGGTTATGAATGACTTTATGTAGATGAATCCTAAAAAAAACCCCAACACAACTGAAGTTGAATGTCTGCTTTTGTGAATGGGTTTGCCCCTGGCCCCCCTCACACACACACACACACACACACACACACACACACACACACACACACACACACCCCTCCTTTCTTTAGCTGGCAGCTGGTTTCAACAGACACTAACCTGCTCAGCCAGATGGACTTTGTATTAACAGTCAAAGCTTCTGTGTGTGTGTGTGTGTTGAATTTTGGCAATGGTCATATTGAAAGTTGGCGTGGCACGACTAGAAAAAACAAGCAGCTGCAGAGCAGCAAACACCTGGAGGCGAGAGCAGGTGCACTCGTGTGTGTGTGACATGAAATGAATCTGACTTATCTAGTTTTTCATTTTCTTGCCAATGGAGCAGTAATTTATGAGTATTACCACATTTAAATAGTTTCTAGACAACTGGCATGTTTTCCACTGACTTGTCCTCTGCGCTGTCAGGGCAGCGGCACCCTGGGGTGCAAATGTCTGCGTTCGTGGAGAAACCCGGAGCAGTCGGTGACACTTCTTCCCAAACGTATTGTCTAATTGCCGCCAGCTGTCAGCGAAGCCCGTTAGCTGGAGGACACGTTGGCAGCCGAGACTTTATCTCTTTTTTTGTTTTGGGAAAAACTTGCAGCATATGCAAAAAATATTCCACCTTGCTTGAAGTTTCGCAACATTTATTTATTTATTTTGTTCTCACAGGAGGGGTTCTGCACGTTCTCCCGCAGCGCCAGAGAAGTGGGCCAGGACTCGTCCATGAAGACGGCGCTGTTTGCTGCTGCTGGCGTCGGCCTCGCCGGGCTCACCTTCCTCCTGGTGCGCTAGACCCTGAAACCAATCAGGCCCCGCCCCCAGACCCCCCCCCCCCAAATCCAATCCATGTTCAGCACAAATAAGTAGACATTTAAATTCTTACATCAATGCTGCAAAAAGCTGGCGTTTTATCCGTAGTGAATTCAGGGTTGTAGCTCAAGTCATCAACTGAATGTTTACACACACACACACACGGTAATACTGGCATTTTGTCACTCATTCCTTGAGATTGTAAAACTCGATTTCAATGCCTTCGATACTTTTGCATATCAGACGGTTGAATTTCAAGAAGCTCTGAGGCTCTTTTTGTAGTTTTCAGCTCTGCAGCTTAAAAGATACAAGTTTTTTTTTTTTTTCCCCCCACAGCTTTTGATTTTCAAAATTGTAATTTTTTTTATATTCATGTTTTCCTGAGTTGTGTATGTGGTATAGAGCCATCGTGTACAATGTATAAATTAATATATTATATTTATATGGAATGAAACTGTAAGCAGTGGCCCTTTATTCTAACTGATCCACGGCTGATTCGGTTATTTCATTGTTTTTTCGAGTCCGCCGCTCGCGTGAAGCTTCTGGTTCTCACGAGCCGGCGGCCGAGTCGGCGCTTACGACACGACGGTGCTACGAATATGTTGTGAAATGTTTCTCATCGAACCAAACGGGGACCAATCTGACGTCAAACACATTGCTATTAGAACAAACCGTTGCTATGGCACCCCCCTCCACAAATCCCTTTAAACATTATATTTTTACATTGTTTTGGTCTATTTATTTGTCACTGTTTTTATAATAAAAAAATGAAGAAGCAACTGTTCTTTTTTTGTGATGAGTGAAGTCTGCTTTCCTGTTTCAGGTGGAGTATAATATATTATTTTATATATATATTATACTTCTTGAGTTTGGGGTTTTAATGTTGACTCTACATTTAGGGAATTAGTTAAAGTTGATTTTGAAATAAATATATATTTGAAGGATCATATATATTGTGGTTGTTGTTACGACACTTTATCACAAATGAAGTATGTGTGTACCTGCCATGACACTGCAATGAGGTCATTGTGCTTTTATCCCTCCAACTTCTCATGTACAAACTAAGAGTCCAGGTGTTGGTCTTTTCATTCATTTGCAGCACTGAACTGTGTGTTTTCACACACACACACACCGTCTGCGAGGAAGAGAACCACAACATCTTCTGAAGTGTTTCCTGTTGATGGTTTTACTCCAGAGTGAAACCCAAACACACATCTTTACCTCTGAGTCGCGAGTGGATTATTCAGACAGCCGTCCTCTGGAAGTGATTTAAAACTTAATCTAGAGGGTTTTTAAAAAGCCAAAGTGTGTGCTTTTCATGGTTTCATTCCATTAAAGGATTGATATCTTCTCACCATCAACTAATCCCATGAAAAGACTTTAAACCAGCAGTTTGACCTCATTCACCCAAAGTGTGTCTAATCTGTCCTCCGAAAGCCTTTATTGTGATGGATATGGCACTATAGAGTTAATTTGTAGTCGGCCTCACACAAACCGTTCAAACGCCACATCTGTGGCAGAAAATAGTCCCCATGAAACACCAAGTCTGCACCTGCCTGAAGACATCGGATAAACACATCGCACACATGAGAACACGCGGTTATCCAAATCTTTTTTTACAAAAATATAAATAAATAAATTAATCCGTGACCCCTTTTTACAGATTGAGGTTTTCAGGAGGAAACAATAAGCGTTGAGGAACTCGGTGACCTCGGAGATGACCAACAACAACAACAACAGACAGCTGGTCCAGATGTTAAACAAAAGGACTGAGGAGACCCGGTCTCATAATCACTAGAAAAAAGAAAAAAAACCATTCTGAATTATCAAGTTTACAAATTCACAGACTAAACTGAAATTAATTGGAAAATACATTTTATATAATATTATATTTCAGAGGCAAATATTTCTTTTATTTAAGTAGAAACTATTGAGTTTCTACGTAAACATTTAAAAATCTTAATTGAGAGTAAAAAAATATATAAATCGGACATTACCGATTATGAAAGGCCACACATGCATACATCCCATATTTAATATGATTATATCGCGTCTGGTGGAAACAGGGGGACACGTGAGGGGGGACAGGAAGCCTGGTAATAAGTTCAATAAGAAGTGGGACGTCATTGATTTTTCAATATTTTTTATTATTATTGCACTTCAGAAAATTATGGTTCGTTGGAATTTATTACAAATGAGATAACAGCACTATACCAATACTACAAGTTGTTTAAAAAAAGCTTTAACAATATGCTCCAAGTCCAATTAAATATCACATATTTACCATTCATCATTGATTTATAGTTTATTTTATCTGGTTAAGTAACAAATGGCAGTAGTCTTTATTTTAAAAAAACATCTTCAGGTGATAGTCCGTGTATCTATTTGAAAAATTAAAGCTTATAAGCGAAGTATGCGTATAAAATATCTATATTGTGAGAAAAGAAGGAGTTTAGAAGTGATAGAAGGCAGACGTTGATATGATTTTACCCGTTTCCGTTCTTTATGCTAAGCTAACAAGCAGCAGCTTCATATTCCCCGTAGCAGCACACGCATGGTACCAATATTCTCATCGAGTAAATCGGAATCTGGAAAAAAATAGAAGCCTAAAGATTCCCCGAGTGCTGCAGTAGTGATTTTATATTTCTGAGTAAATAGCAGACGGACGAGGCGAGAGCCGTTCCTGCGGCGCCGGCCGGCTGAAAAGCTTCTGGACTTTCATCATGTGCACACCTCAGAACTTTTAGTGCGCACATTCATAATCAGAAGGTCGGATCAGCGCCCGGCTCCCCAGAGAACGGCCCTCGCCATCGCCGCGTCCCGGTCCGTATTCACAGTGAAGACGCAGAGAAGGTCTGACCTGCTCATGGCTTTTGATTTGGGTCCAAAATGACATTCAAATTCTATTTTTTTTAATGTTTGATTTTAATATTTTAATTCATATTAGCAGCTCTGGACCATGAGAAGAAACAAACCGTTGTTCTCGCAGTGTGAATACAAGACAACCTTTTAACCTCCGTTAGGTTTTACTTTTCTTAGCTTTGATCCTCTTCGTCACCTCCTCCACGATCTGCACACAACAAACAACAACATAAACATTTCACTTTTTGTTGAGCAAATGTGACTCAGGTCCAAACGGAAATATAAAAATAAACGATGGATGAATAAAAAATACACACATTCATATATATATATACATATATATAATGTATACATATATACATATACATACAGTATATATATATATATAAATTATATACATAAATAAATATATATTCATATATAAACACACATATACACACATATATATATACACACATATACGTATATATATATATACACATATACATATATACACATATAAATATCACATATTCATATACATATATACATAAAGTTGTTCAAAATATGTTTGAAACTTATTTTCTTCACTTATGTACTAAAAAACTAAAAGGTAATACTACAATTAAATGAGCCTCAGCTTGACATTAAATAACTTTTTTTGTTTAAATAAATTTAAATAAAATGTTGTCAAATTCCGATTCATATTCTATTCGTGCGTTTCCCATCGGTGACCAGAAAGAATGAACCGAGAGCCTTGAACCCGTCTTTCTGCATAGTCACAGAAGAGTTGCAGTCTGGCTCGTTATGACGTAATGCTTCTCTAAAGTATGTGGTGGAGGGGGCGGAGCCACAACAACAACAACATACAGGCCAGGTGGAAACTTTATTTTTTATTTTTTTACTCAATGCACAAAATATTTTGTATCTCGAGTAAAACGTTTACGCAAAATGTGACATGAACATTAAATGATCGATTCAGGTAAAAGTTTGTTTTAGAGCACCAAGATGGTTTTTTTTTAACAGCATCTCACTCACGTCAGCATCCTTAGGAAACTTCCCCTTCTTGAGCTTGGAGAAGATCAATTCGCCATCCACTGACACCTCAAAGCTCGCTGTGTGGGGTCACAAAGGGTCAGAGTCCATTCACCATAATAATAATAACAACAACAACAAGGCGTTATTATAACCAGGTTCATTTGAGCTATTCACTGCTACACCATAAACTGTCATACATGTCCATATATGATATATTCCGTTGACATAATTGTCATTTAACAAGTAACGGAAACAACCGTCTCTCGTAGTTAATTATCCATAATATTACTTTATTCATATCATATGAGGAGAAACCAAATAAAGAGCTTACATGACCGCCCGGTGGCTCCGGTCACCTGCTTCACACCAGGAACCTGCTGCAGCTGAGTAGCGAGCGCCAGGTAGCGCCCGGAGTAACCTCATCCTGAGCTGCAGCACACAAATTTAAAAAATTAGAACAAAAATTATACAAAAGGAACTTTCAAAACCGTCAAAGTCTACAGAACGTAAAGCAAATACAAGTTGGAAGAATTAATTTACATAAATGAATTTACATACATGAATTTACATATCTACGACACACACTTCTACATGGTTCTTGAGCGTCATCGGAAACCTCATTTTTATATAGTTAAACTAGAAAAAGAAGTCGTACAGTCGGATACGTGCAATACTACACCCCAACTTCCATGTACCAAATGAACATCTACATCCCAACTTTAGCGAGTTGATTGCAGCCCGTCCTTTTAACGACACGTAAATAAACTCACCAATATTCGATGGAGACGACCGTCGTCATGACGTCTGCGGTGGATCTGCTGTGGATCCTGAGGCGGTGCAGAGGAGGTGGAGCTGTGAACCTTCAGACTGAAGACGAGCGAATGCAAAGCAGTCGGGACGGCCGGCTCTCTTATAGAAGGCGTCCACGCCCAGCGGGAGGGGGAACCGGTCCGGCCGGTTTATGAATCATACCCGGCTACTGGCGCTGTTTACTAGAGTTAAAGCTTATTTCCTTCTCTCTCTGTCGCTCTCACACGGTAGGAAGCTACTTTAAAGTATTCCTTTCCGTCTCTTAATACTTAATAAAAGATATTAAGCACAAAGCAAAAGAGACAAAAGTCAGAACTCTTTCAGTGCAAAAACTAAATTGCAAACAAAAAGGTAATATGCCGAGTCATGCTCTGTGACTGGCTGATCAGGGTTCATGTCCTTGTTGAACAATAGATTTCCATGAACAAACATGTTTGTGATATCTGTGTATACATGAGTATTTACCTTAAAGGACGCAAATGAATGGGAGACAATAGTTTGATTGAAAAGAATAAATATTTATATAAATGTTTATTCTTTTTTTTTAAACTGCGTGAATGAAAATATGAATATAACACTTTTCCATGACTAAACCAAATTTATATGACTTTTCCATGACTTTAAACCAAATTTCCATGACCAAACATTTTGTGAAATCTCCGTGTATACATGAGTATATACCTTAACTGACGCAAATGAATGAGAGACAATAGTTTGATTAAAAAGAAGAAATATTTATATAAATATTTATTCTTTTAAAATCAAAGTGCGTGAATGAAAATATGAATATAACACTTTTCCATGACTTTATCCCTCCTGTTACCTTAACATTTACTAACATATTTTACCCTCGGGGTCAATTTGACCCCAGCAATTAAAACCTCCAGAAAATTATTAGAATTTATATTGTTTCCCAAGTTTAAGTGTGAGGTACTTTATGTTTGTTTGTTGACTACCTAAATTGCCCTTTAAATATATAAAAAAGTTGATATTTCTTGTGTGTTTGACAGTGAAAAACAGCCTGGGGTCAAATTGACCCCAAAGAACACCGACGTAAACATTGAATGGGGTCAAATTGACCCGAAAGGTAACAGGAGTTAAACCAAATTTCCATGACCAAACATTTTTTTTAATCTCTGTGTATACATGAGTATTAAAAATATTAAATATTTATATACGTTTATTCTTTTAAATTAAACTGTGTGCATGAAAATATGAATATAACACATTTCCATGACTTTAAACCAAATTTCCATGACCAAACATTTTGTGAAACCTCCGTGTATACGCGAGTATATATATACCTTAAATGACGCAAATGAATGAGAGAATAGTTTGATTAAAAAGAATAAATATTTATATAAATGTTTATTCTTTTAGAATCAAGCTCTGTAAATGAACATATGAATATAAAAACATTTCCATGACTTTAAACCAAATTTCCATAACTAAACATTTTGTGAAATCTCCGTGTATACATGAGTATACAGACACAAGTGAATGAGACAATAGTTTGATTGAAAAGAATAGATATTTAGATAAATGTTTATTATTTGAAATCAAACTCTGTAAATGAACATATGCATATAACAGCATTTCTAGGACTTTTCCAAATCTTTTGGGATTGAATTTATTTTAAGGACTTTTCCAGGCCTGGAAATAACCATTTTAAAATTCCATGATTTTCCAGGTTTTCCATGACCATACGAACCCTGTGTAACGGGTGTGATTCGTCTTCCTGCTGCAGCTCAGAAAGGAAACACAAAAGAAAAGAAAAGTTTGTGCAGTATGAAGATGAACTTAAACAATGAGGCCCTGTCCTTAAAGAAGAAAGAGACGGTAACCATGACAACCGTCTCTATCTCGCAGGTGAGCAGAACAGAAGCCTTGTGTGAGGACTCAAATACCAGCAGCTGCTGTCCAGCTGAAGGACCCGAGACACCAGACTCTTTGTCTGCAGGCATGCGTACGGCCAACCATCGAGCAGCAGCCTCATCCACCTGTGAGGACATGCGGCTCAACGTTGTTTGAAATGTAAAAAAAATCTAAATTATCAGCGAAAATCCACGCTTGTGAAAAAGGTTTGCAAGTACAAAAAAAACATGAGTGATTTTTGTCGATACTTATATATACACATTTTTCAAATGCTAAAAATATGTGGCATTACCTTTTAGTTTCTTTTAACTCGTCTTTTTCTGGGTTTTTGTTTGTAAATATTTGTTTCAATGTTTTTTGTTTGTAACCATTTGTTTATGTTTGTAACTATTTGTTTCTTAGATATTTTTGTTTGTAACTATGTGTTTCTTATATTTGTTTGTAACTATGTGTTTCTGTTTTTTTGTTTGTAACAATGTTGTTAACTGTTTTGCACTTTATCACTTGTATTATCATTATTATTATTAGCACTTTATGTCAGACAAGAGACAAACATACTTTCGATCTTCTGTATGTTCCAAAGGAAAATTGACAACAAAGATAACTTTGACAAAGTTTCTAAAGCTTTTTATTTTATTTACATTTTTATTTGTTTAAAATGATGTCCAGTACAAAATGTATACAGTAATACCCTTAAGTCTGTCAGTTCCCCTGAATAAAATATTTTACTCTGTTCAGCTCATGCCAGATAACAGTATCTATAAGATACACGAGATTGTAATTTTGCTCATACAATAGTTGATGACAAAGATGTATAGCAATAGTACCTTTGTAACAATAAAAATGATCAGCAATATTTTTGGTGGACACACTTTCAATACAATAAAACTACATACATCGTTCTGTAAAAGTTGCATTGCAATCTGCCCATAATTCACAAGATTTATTTTCAAATTCATGTTTATGTGTTAACTAAAAGATAAAAGGTTGTGAAACGAGTCTTTCCATGATTATAAAAATGATCTGGTGACAATCTGCAGCGTGACTGAATCTCAGGAGGCCGTTATGTAACAGGTGAACTTTGATCGGCTCTTTTTAAACAAGGCAACGCAAACTTAGTAATAAATAAACCCTCAATGATACTGTACCTGTTGATATATATAGTTCATATATATACACACATATATACACACACAGACATATGTATATATGGATATACGTGTGTATATATACACACACACACATATATATGTATATAATGTATATATACACATATATACACACACAAACATATATATTTATAAATACACATATATATACGTATTTATATATATATATATAAATACACACATATATACACATATATAAACATACATATTTATATAAATATGTATGTGTACATATACGCATACATATATACACACATGTCTGTAAATATATGTAGATATACACATTTATATATATATGTATATATATATACACACACATTATATATATATGTACACATAATATATATAGACACACATATACATACACACACACATATATATGTACACATAATATATATATACACACAATATATATATATGTACACATGTACATACACATTATATATATATATGTACACATAATATATATATATATACACACACATATACATACACACACAAACATATATATACATAAACTTGTTCAAAATATGTTTAAAAACTTCTTTTCTTCATTCATTTACTAAAAAACTAAAAGGTTGAGATGGTTGAATCGTGTTTGACGGCGTTTTGGCAGAAACAAAAAGTCTGCATGCACTGGTCTCCATGGAAACGAGGGGGGGGGGGGGGGCGTGACGCTTCCAGTCGATCTGTGCTCCTTGGCTTCGACTAAAAATCCTTCAGAACAGTGTCGCCTCATGATCACTCACTCTCTCACTCTCACACACACACACACACACACTCTCTCTCTCTCTCTCTCTAACCCGATCACAGCATCTGCCTCATTGATTGGCGGGACTCTTTGCTGCTGCCGCCCCCCGAGTTGGGCGTGTCGTCCTGGGGGAACGTGGCCTTGTCTGGCGTGTAGTCGTTCCTCTTCAGGTCTAGAAGGAGGAGAGTAGTCAACGTGTTAAGATTCATATATGTTTAGATTTGAGTTTGTAACTTAGGAAATGAAAAAGGAAACGAGATGTGTCTGAGCTTCTCGGGAAGACAGTTAAAGTCCAAATTTATTATTTATTTATTTTATTTTAGAAGTTTATTTCAGGGACAACGTACAAAAAAACATTAGTCTCCGAAGAGAAAAGATGCATTGCACTAGGTTATAGCTTTTGCTATTTTACACCTCCAGTCCCTTGTACATACAATATAAAACAATACAAATAAAACATACAATGTAGAACAATACAATGAAATACGTACGATAACATTAAAAATAAAATAGAAATAAAAAACCCCTACGGTCAATGAGCCTATTTACACAGGGGCCAGAGGCCCCAGAGGTTGATTATCGTCATGCCGCCCCCCCATTAAGGGTACCCTACTGAAAATGGGAACATGATTGACTCGCTAGCAACTGTCCTTTCAGGTGAGCTTTGAAAGTGACAATTGAACTGCACCTCCTCATCTTTTCTGGCAGACTGTTCCACTGAGTTATTGCTTTTACAGAAAAAGATGACTGTCCAAACACAGTGTAGCGGAACGGTTTAACGCAATCAAGTACTGACACTGTTCTTGTAGCTCTGATGGAATTTGTAGGACGAATATGTACAAAGTCACACAGTGGTGGAGGTGCCAACCCATTAATGATTTTATAGACCATACATGAGTCTGCTAGTTGTCTAAGGTGCTCGAAGCTCAGTAGCCTGTGTTTCTCGAGTATCTTACAGTGGTGGAAACGCATAGGCTTTTTGTCTAAAGTTTTCAGGGTTTGTTTATACAAGGAAGCAAGAGGTCTTACATCTGATTCACTAGCTTGTCCCCAGCATGTGATACAGTATGTCATGTGGGAGAATCATAGCGTGCATAAATATCTTAGCTGCTTCTAAGGAGAGACAGTTTCTGATGTGTCTAAAATTAACTATGTTGTATTTTAATGTTTTAACCATTTTTTTTACATGGCTCTTAAAGTTTAAATTGGGGTCTAATACCACACCAAGATATTTAAAGTCAGAGACTACGTCAACCTTGACACCTTTGATCAAGATGTCCGCTGTTGGAGCCATCTTCCTGTGTTTCTTGTGGAAGAACATAGCTTTTGTCTTAGACACATTGAGACTTAGGCCTGACTCTTCTAGCCATTTTGTGATAATCTCCAATGCAGCTGTTAACTTAACAGCTGCTAGCGCGGCTGTTGCTGCATAAGTCCACACAACAGTGTCATCAGCATACATCTGAAGATGGATGTCTTGAGGACAGTGCTGTGGGAGATCGTTTATATACATGCTAAATAATAGCGGCCCCAACACGGACCCTTGTGGGACACCCATTGTACAGTTCATGACACTAGACAGGGTAACACCCACTTTAACACATTGCCTCCTATTAGATAAGTATGAAGACATCCATGCCAGTGCTGTGTTTAACTAGTAATATATATATATATATATACACACACACATATATATATTTATAAATATATATACACATGTGTGTATATATATATATATATATATACACACAGATATAATAATATATATATAAAATGACATATTATATATATATATATATACACACACATATAATAATATATATATAAACAGATATTATATATATATATATATATACACCTGTGTTATCAGACATAATGACTTAAAGCAGAGTTTTAAATTCTTTTTCAGGTGAGTCTTTAAAAGTCTTGAATGTTGAATCTTTGGAGCGCCTTCGTGATGCAACATAGTTTATGATGTCTCAACGTTCCTCACCTGGAAGTTTGAGTTTCCGGCAGCAGGAGTTGCAGTGGTGCTTCGCTCGGAAGTTCCTGATGGCGTCGTCCCCCAGGTTGGCCGGTCCGAATATCATATCATAGGATCTGCAAAGGTCACACGGAGGTCAATCAGTCCTACATGACTAGACAAGGCCGCTGGCTAATATTGTAAGGCTGCAGCGTGTCAATATATCTGGCGGTTAATCCCTTTATTAATCGTTTTTAAGTGTAAAATGCATTTTCAGTATTTTCTATCACAAAAAGTCTAAATGATAATTTTTGTTTGTCCGAAAAATCAAAAGACATTCAAATGCAGCAAATATTTAAGAACCTGAAACTACCAAATGTCTGATCAATTATTAACACAACAATTAATTGTTTTGGCGTTACAATGTCGAGCCAAAATAAGTTAAAACAAATAATGATCGTGTGAATGAGAACGTCGACTCTTACCCCTTCTCACCGCTCTTGATAACGGACGGATCCGTCAGAATCTCCCCGACGCCTTCAGAGGGAAACAACAAACACACAAGCTTCATCATATTGTATACATATCTATATATAAATTATATATATATATAAAATAAAAAAAATAAAATTAAAAATATATATATATAAAATTTAAAAAAATATATATAATATATACATTATATATATATATAAATACAAATATATTTTAAAAGTATACATATAATATATATAAATAAAATATAATAAAATAAAATATAAATAAAATATATTTATATAAAAATATATATATTTAAAAAAAAATACATATATATATTATTCTCTGATAATAAGGTAATCATTGGAGGACGTTCATGTCTGTCACATAAAAAACAGCTTGAAACAGAGGGACTACATCTCCAATTAAAGCAAACAACAACAACAACAACAAACTGGACTGCTCTGAACCGAGTAGTGGGGGGTCTTTACCCTGCAGGTCGAGCACCAGCAGCTCTCCGCGGGTGTACTCGTAGGTCCAGTGGCTGAAGGCCAGCATGGTCTCCTCCAGCAGGTTGGTGGGGACGATCTCGTCCCCGTTGTTGTTGTTGAACTTCCTGAACTCTCCGGTGATGCACTCCTCGATGGCAAACCACTGACCGGCAGAGTGACAGTAGAGCAGGAACACCTCCAGGAACCTGAACACAAGGTGGAACTCAGGGTTTAATTTAACCCCCCAAAAAACAGGGTTCATACACATGTTGACCAATGGATATCCATGACTTTAAACCACAGGTGTCAAACACGAGGCCCGCGGGCCGAATCTGGCCAGCCACGTCATTTTGTGGCCCCTGATGGCTTGAAAGACATATCACCCGTTCTTCAAGAAATTTAAGAAACATTTCCTGTGCTTATATTTAGAAGGTCTCAAAATAAATGTATGCATGTGATAATATTAGAGACATTTTCTTGTCTAATATTTCTACACTCAAATAAAAAATAATCAAATGCAAAGAGTTTAAAAACAATATGTTGGGGAGTATTTTATACGTTTATTTGTTTCCCAAATCTTTTCTGATTTAATTTTTTTTCAAGTTCTTTTCCAGGCCTGGAAATAACCATCTAAAAAAAATGCCAGGTTTTCCATGACCGTACGAGCCCTGCAACTAAAGGCGCTTTTGTTGTTTACATTTTGGAGGCTTTAACAGAGAAGAAAGAAAACGGCATCGTTCATGAATTTAGAACTGTGAAAAATAGAATGAATACTTTAAAAATGTTTTAAAAAATGTCTCGACAGTTGTCGGTTGGGCCAGAGAGACGGGAAACACTGCAATGCCGAGGCGTGTTCCTCTCGTGTTGATGTGTAAATCACCGGTTGCACACGGTCTCGTAATCTGGCTGCGCCACAACCACAATGAGCTCAGCAACATTTGGGACTTGGGCGTGGAAAGCGAACATACCACAACAATCTTAAAGTAAAGCTCCTGTAAGATGTGTTTGCCGACGCTTACCTCGGGGAATAAGGAATCGTCTTCGGCCTGATTTGGTTGAAGGCAAACGTCAACTTCTGGGCGGCTCGTTGCTGTTGGATCTCCTGGAGGCACAAATGTTTTGGTCACAGACACCAGTCAGGGTTCATGCACATGTTAAATGGCTTCCCAGGACTTTAAACCAAATTTCAATGAACAAACATTTTGTGAATCTCGGGTGTATCGATGAAAAAGTGAGAAAATGTCATATTTAAACTAACGACAATTCCAAAGCATACAGTACATTAACATAATCTATGAAATTTCCATGACTTTTCCAAAACTTTTGGAATTTTATTTTTTTCAATGACTTTCCCAGGTTTTCCATGACAGTACGAACCCTGCATCGTCCGACAGGTTAATGTTTTAAATGGCAGTTCTTAAACTTTACAGCTAATAAAACCTTTATCAGGGTTCATACAATGTCGACCAATGGGTTTCCACAACTTTAAACCAAATTTCCATAACCAAATATTTTGTGGACTCTCGGTGTATACACCTTAAATTACACAATAGTTTGATTTAAAAAAGTATAAATATCTATATAAATGTTTGTTCTTTTTATCAAACTGCGTAAATTAACATTAATTTAACACATTTCCATGACTTTTCCAAATCTTTTGGAGAGTAAACATTTTTGAAAATAATTTTGACACCAGTTCTTCAGGTTAATGTTTCAAACGGCAGTTCTTAAACTTTATAGCTAAAAAAAACCTTTATGCAATTTCGAGATTACAACTCAAAGATGAAACTATTTTTTTTTAAAAGAGCTTATACAGTCGTATGCAAAAGTTTGGGCACCCCTGATAATCTCCATTACTTTCATCTATAAATTGTTGGGCATTTGGATCGGGAACTTCTTTGTCATATATATAATACTTCATGGACACAGTGATATTTTAGCAGTGAAATAAGGTTTATTTGATAAACAGAAAATATGCCATATGCATCATAAGAGAATTAGACAGGTGCATAAATGTGGGCACCCCAACAGAAAAATCACATTAATATTTAGTAGAGCCTCCTTTTGCAAAAATAACAGCCTCTAGACGCTTCTTATAGCCTCTGATGAGTGTCTGAATTCTGGATGAAGGTATTTTGGACCATTCTTCCTTACAATACATCTCCAGTTCAGTAAGGTCTGATGGGTGCCCGCTTCAAGTCACCCCATAGATTTTCAATTATATTCAAGTCTGGCGACTGGGATGGCCGTTCCAGAACATTGTAGTTGTTCCTCTGCATAAATGCCTGAGTGGATTTGGAGCGATGTTTCGGGTCGTTGTCCTGCTGGAACACACAACTCCGCCGTAACTTCAGCTTTGTTACAGATTCTAGAACATTATTGTCAAGAATTTGCTGGTACTGAGTTGAATCCATGCGACCCTCAACTTTAACTAGATTCCCAGTACCTGCACTAGCCACACAGCCCCACAGCATGATGGACCCCCCGCCACATGTTACTGTGGGCAGCGAGTGTTTTTCTAGGAATGCTGTGTTCTTTTGCCTCCATGCGTAACGCCTCTTGTTGTGACCAAATAGCTCTACAGGGTGTCTACAGGAATAAACCAGTGAAATGTAAGACTTTTTAAGACTTTTTAAGACCACGTCTAAATAAAATTTAAGACCTAATTTACGATGGAAATATACATTAATCTAAATTAATTAATTCAAAGTAAACACACTGATGTCTGTTCAAAATTAACAGTATGGTGTAATGCAAAAGGATAACACAAATGTCATTGCTGTTGTAAATTATATTTATTAATACATTTTCAGAACATTTAAGTCCCATGAACAAATGTCTCTAAAATTAAGTAAATATATTTTAAAAATACATGCAACATAGTTCCTTTTGAACAAAAAAAATCCATAAAGTAACAAATAACATTTCCAGCTGCTTTTAAAATGCAAATTCATTTACATAATAGAATGTATGTGTGTGTGGGTGAGTGAGTGTGAGTTCTCATGTCTCTATGTGATGGATGTTTGTGCACAGGTTCATGTCTACTGCTGAGCTTTTGTGAATATACTAGGAAAACAATCCTTTTCAAACTGTATTAATATAAAAACTTCCAGTTGACATTTGGTCCATTCTCCTGGAAAAAAGAAAGAAAAAAGGCAGACATTAGCCAAACAACAGTCACCACATCTCTTATGACACCACCACTTCAGATTAATGTCAGACTGGATAAATAGGAATGAATACTATTTTTACAAATTAAGCAACGTGAGCCATCTCTTGAGCCTAGTGAACACTATGTAGACATATTGACAGGTAAACACCACTCTACTTACTACCATTCTAAAACTATTTTTAATTAGTCTAATTAATGTGTAGTGCGCCTATGCATAGCTGTTATTAACTTGACACATGAGTAAAGCTTAACTATATGAAACACATACTCATATACAAGAGGATAGTTAATACATATATTTATGTTAGACTTACTTTGAGGTGCTGAAGTAGGTCCTGGGCGTGTCATGGCCCATGAGCTCCACAGGATCCTGACTGGACGTGGTCATTTCACCAATAACGCACATGAAGTCCAGCTGTCTGCTCGCGGTGGTCTGGTTCAGAGTCTCGTGGAACAGAATGAAGAACGCACTGCAGCGTTGGTCTTCGGTGATGAGCTCTTTGTTGCAAGGTGCTGGATTTCCTCCGGTGACCTCCAGCGTTGTAGTTGACGTCGTTGCGGGCGGCGGAGCAGGAGCTCGCGGCGGAGCAGCAGCTAGCCCCGCGGGCGGCCTTCGCTAGTCTCTGTGCTTCTTGCTCTGCACGTGAGATTCCACCGCTGGAAAGTCTCGCGACACATAACGCAGATTCAGAAGCATTTCACCCACCGTGACCAGAAACACTCGTTCTTTTCAAGCCGTTGTTGAACTTGCATCCTGCCATGTTTTCTAAAGTAGCCGATGCTTCACGTTGTAGGGGATTGATGGGACCGAATACGCGGTGCTCACCCGCAGCGCGCATCACGGCAGAGCTTCGATGCCGGCGCGCATCGCTCTGTCGCGGAGCCGAGAATTGTTTGCGGGATTTCACCCTGTTATAGGGAAACACTGGAGTTGATAAGCGTGTCTTCTTGTCTGATCAATACGCAACTGTGAGGTGCGCGAATGGACCGAGCGGACAGCTGCTGATCACTCAACAGCCCGACCTGCACGAATAGGCGGTCGGCAGCGCCAACATATTTTTTGGGAGCACCGAAGACCCATTTTGACCCAGGAAAACCCCTGGACATGACACCCAAAAAATTTAAGACCAATCCAATCTGAATTTAAGACAATTTAAGACTTTTTAAGGCCTTATTTTTAGGAAAAGCAATTTAAGACTTTTTAAGACTTTTTAAGGACCCGCGGACACCCTGCTCTAGCTTTGTCTCATCAGTCCACAGCACTTTGTTCCAAAATGAGCCTGGCTTGTTCAAATGTAGTTTTGCAGACCTCAAGCGAGCCGGTTTGTGGCGTGTGTGCAGGAAAGGCTTCTCCCGCATCACTCTCCCATACAGCTGTTCTCTGAGCAATGCACAGTGACACCATCTGCAGCAAGATGACCTTGCAGGTCTTTGGAGGTGGTCTGAGGGTTGTCCTTGACCATTCTGACCATTCTTTGCCTTTCCGATATTTTTCTTGGCCTGCCACTTCTGGCCTTAACAAGAACTGTGCCTGTTGCCTTCCATTTCTTAATAACATTCCTCACAGTGGAAACTGAAAGCTGAAACCTCCGGGATAACTTTTCTTAGCCTTCCCCTAAACCATACTGCTGGACAATCTTTGTTTTTAGATCATTCGAGAGCTGTTTTGATGCCCCCATGTTGCCACTGAGATTCAAAGAGAAGCACAACTTGCAATTAGATCCCTTCAATACCTTTTCTAATGATTGGATGCACCTTTCTATGGAATCGAAGGCGTAACGAGTTAATCAGACGAATTATGTGTTGCAGTTAATCAGCATTTAGTAGGTACAGGTATCCAAATCAACAAAATGATAAGGGTGCCCAAACTTTTGCACAGCCTATTTTTCACATTTGATTTAATTTCACACAACTAAATACTGCTACACTAAATATCTTTGTCTGGGAAACACCCCAGCACTCAGTGTTAACTAGAAAATGAATATTACACAACTGTGATCTTTTTTTGGTGAAGACAGAGTAAATGATCATGCAGCCTCAGAGGGGTGCCTAAACTTTTGCATACGACTGTATTTAATACATCTCAGCCTGGGTCACGCGAGTCGACGGCGTGTGTCTGGGCTCCCTACCCTGAGGCAGAGGTGCAGCACCGTGTCCTCCTTGTAGATGCTCTGCCAGGTCTGCACCACCTCGGGGAGGAAGGACTTGACGATGTACAGGTGTCCCGGTTTCAGGATGTCGTACTCCGACCAGGTGCAGAGCACCTTGAGGGCCCGTCGGAGTCCCCCTCCCATCTCCTCCTTGCTCAGAAACTCGATCTTAGCACAGAGGCCCCGCTGGGCCCAGGAGGACATGCTGTTGTTGATGGTGTTGGGGGAGCTCTCCTCCAGCCGGTACACCGTCACCGGCTCTCCTGAGGGTACACAGAGCGGCGGGTGAGAAACGCCTCGCTTATAGACCCTCCAGGAACACGGTCGCACGGACACGGCGCGAAAATCTGGACGAGAAACCGCTGGACTCCGTGCAGGTTTCTCCTCTCGAAGATCTCCATTTTTTTCCCCACGCTTAAAATTCAAGTGCTAGAGCAAGAGGACATCGATATGCCATCTGCTCATGAATGTTTCTGGCTGACACTCTCAAGTTGATTATTTGTTGTATGTGCAGTAACTCTACCATTCATTTGGCGTTGTAATACGACATGTTTTAGTAACGATTTGATCCATCAACTATTTATTAAACAGGTTTGCCTTTTGAGGACAATCGAGAACCAGATGGACCGGCAGGCAGGCGGGGGAGGGAGAGAGAGAGAGAGAGAGAGAGAGAGAAAGAAACAAATTTGTCTCTGGGCCGTTTTGAACACGGGACAATGTAGTACAAGGAACGACTGACACGGACATTTTAATAAGCCGAGTCCGTCCTACCTGTCGAGCATGAAACCGGCACGGAAACGGTTTGGTCCGCGAGTGTCAAAGCGAGGGCAATGAGATTGCGCAATAAAGGTTTCCAAGGAAACAACAGCTAATAAATATATGTGTGATAGCAGATTGTAAAACTGCTTTAAGTTCCTCAGCAGCTTTCAAGACCATGAGGGTTATAACAAAAATGTGGTCAGTTATTTTTTGCATTTTTGCTTCATTGTCTGTAGTGACCTCCAAAACCCAAACTATATATACATATATAAATACATATTCAGTCAAGACCAGAATCAGATTTATTTTACCATGTGCATTTTTTTTAATGCGATTAACATTAAAAAAAATGCATATTACATTTTCAAGAACTAGAATACAGAGATGCAGCTCCATCAGGACTTTAAAAAATAATGTAAAAAATCAGTTGAAAGATGGTCAGCTCTGTAAAATGATTATGGCTCGTATTACTTACTTTTAATGTTTTTTATTACTTACTTTTAATGGTATGTATGACTTACTTTTAATGTGCTGGACTGTAGCTTCGCATTGTGTGTATTTTGTGTTCTTCTTAACACACATATTGTTGTAGTGCTTCTCATCCTGTACTGTTTGTTAATGTTTTGTTTGTTATTGTTATTGTTTTATGGTTTTTATTGTTTTGTTTGTTATTGTTTTATGTTTATTATGGTCTGTCAAGAGACTACATATGAAAATTAGCTGTATAGCTACAATCTGGTCCAGAGCATCAAATGGTGATATTCATGTTTTAACTGAACATGGTCCCTTTTAAATAAAGATAATAATAATCTGCAGTGAATACTCTCCAGCTGTGTAGGGCTGGTTGTTGAAGCAGCTGCAGGTGGGAGGGCGAAAAACAATGCAGCAAAAGAAACGGCTCCTATCTCCCTCCCAAACTTCCTCATTCTCCAACTGCCGGCCGTCTGTTCTGAGAAGCGTCTGTGGTGTTTTCACCAGCGCGTCATGTCTGTGGGAAGGCGGCGTGACGCAGACTCACCTCTAGGGGGCACGGGGGTGAAGGGGATGCTCTGGGACAGCCTCATCAAGTTGTTGCGCTCGACAGCTGCAGGAGGCAAAAAAAGTAGACAAACGGGTTGAGAGAAGAAGTGAACGGAGGTGAAACTACTTTGGGAATAATTTATTTGTCGGCTTGGGGAAACTTTTAGCATTTTCACCCACAGACACTCTGAATTAAATGCATTTTAAACAGAGTTCATACACATTTTGACCAATAGATTTTCATGACTTTAAACCAAATTTCCATGACCAAAAAGTAATAAAATGTTGTATTTAAACTAACAATGAGAATGCAAAAGCATACAGTATAACCTCAAATGACACAAATGAATGAGACAGTAGTTTGATTAAAAGAATGAACATGTATAAATTGTATATGCTATAAACGTTTATTCTTTTAATCCGATCACCTGCAGCTTATGCATGCTTATAATTTGAGCGTCTTTCTTTTAAAAACATATGATTTATTTCAAACTCAGCGTAAATGAAAATGTGAATAAAACACATTTCCAGGCCTGGAAATGATAACCATTTTTAAAATTCTATGATTTTTCCAGGTTTTCCATGACCGTACGAACCCTGTTTAAAGATCTAACAACACAAATATATCCTATCATCAATTTTTGGAACTGAAAAACACATACAACGTATTCTCGCTTTCTCACCGGAGTACTGGTAGCTTTCTATGGGCTTGTACGGTGAGCCAATAGCTGTGGAGGAAAGAGAAAAACAACCGTTGAAATCTTTTTTTTACAGAATTAGCAGATTTTTTATCAATTTAATGAACACACCAATGATAAATCACTGGACAACATTAGAGCACATTAATGCAGCAACAACCAAAAGAAAAACCATCGCGTTCTCAGCACCCGCCACTAGAGGTCTCTGTACGACATCAAAACTAAAAGATCGAGCTTGACAGTTTTAGTTCCTGCAAGTAAGTACTGTTGCCAAGTAAAGCATTTATTTAATATCTGTACATACATGTGTTTTAAACGTTTAAAAAACCCAATACAGGGTTGGACTGGGTCGAGCTGCCAGTTACTCACAGTCCTTTCTGGCTCCGAGGAGGCTGTGGCGAGGCGCGTAGAGAGAAACTGCCGCTGTCGCTACAGAAGAATAGCTCTGTTAGCATTCATCCAGAAATATGAGTATATGAAGTATTGTACAGCATATTATATATATAAATAATAATATTATAATATATATTATATTTATGTATATAAATCTATATATTTATAATAAATCTATATATTAACTTCATCTTTTAATATATATTCATATCTATATATATTCAAATGTAGATATGAATATCTATATATATTTATCTATATATTCATATATAGATATGAATATCTATTCATATATATATTCATAAATAGATATTCATTATATATATAATAAATTAAGAGAATATATACATTTTTTTAGACATAAATAAATAAATATATATTTAAAAAATAAATATAATAATAATAATATATAGAGATCTAGAAATAATTTTAGAAAAGTAAAAGGGGGAGAAACAATACTTTTCCTTTTGGGTGATTATGTTACATAATGGATTTTATCACACACAAACATGCACATTGGATTCCAAGACAGGGGAAAAGGCCAAATGTCCCTTTGATATGAGATTCTGGGTAAATGCTGCTGGACCAGCTGTTCCAGACCGAACGAGTCTGACCAAACTAAAACACGCGAGTTGGAGGACCACCAGTGAAACTACATTGCTTACCACTCGGTGCATCTTCCCCTGGGGCTCGCCTGATAGGAGCAAGAGAGACCACAGACAGACATTAGTTTAACAAAACACAGACGCAGATCACATTCATGAATCTACACAAGAGCTTGTGTGATGCGTTTACATAGGGCGGTGTTAATAAGATGATGTAATGTATATTATCGAGAGCTGGTTTTAAATAACTTAAAAACAAATATACAGCAGAAATAAATGTTAAAATCAGACATAAAACTGGTCTGACTTTCATTTGCATCCCTAAACGTGTGTGCAAACTTCTATCTTTGTGAGAACCAATTAAAAAAAATTAGACCTAGAGGATGATGGGTCCTCACCATCCAACACAACTTCAAAAAGGCCTGAATAAGTTCAGGATAGGTTAAAAGAGGTTCAGGTTAGGTTAAAAGAGGTTCAGGTTAGGTTCAAAGAGGTTCAGGATAGGTTAAAATAGGTTCAGGATAGGTTAAAATTAGTGCTGTGAAAAATAACGCGTTAACTCAGTTAATTCAATTACAGGTTTCACTAGTTATTTTTTTTTACCGCATTTAACGCATGCGCAGAATGAGCTTCCAATCCGTCTGTTGTTGGTCGTCGGGACGAAAAAAAAGTCACTTGCAAAATGAGCTTCCAATACACCACTTCAATCTGAAATCTGTCCACTCTCATGCAGACGGTCTGTTCATCGGTAATGATCCTTCCGCAGGTTCACCTACGGAAACCTTGTTACGACTTTTACTTCCTGTAGATCAGGGTCTCAACACGTCGATCGCGGCGTAGTGTTGGTAGATCGCATGACATTAAATAGATTGGCCCGCCCCCGACATGTTCTCTATAGCACGTCTTTGTTTATTAAACTAAACGTCTGTTGTTGATCGTATCTCCACAGCAGCATGTCATTTCTGTCTCTACGCGTTGCGTTAACACTTATCGATCTCCGTCTCGCGCGCCACAGAGCTCCGTGCGCGCGCATCGGGACCGAGCAAAAAAAAAGTCACTTGTCAATCTGTCCACCTGTCCGGGCCGGTGAGGTTTCAGCTTTGCAGCGGTGTCCCCGCCGTCCCTTTCATCACGGCCCAGTTCATGAAGAAAACCCACACAGTCAGTTTGCCTCAGCAGCTGCTAGAGGAAGACTAGAGGCCTTTAGATTGTATCATGGTGGAGTTAATGGTTGACAAACAAGAGAAAAATGTTCTGTTTAACCCTCCTGTTACCTTTACATTTACTAACATATTTTACCCTCGGGGTCAATTTGACCCCAGCAATTAAAACCTCCAGAAAATTATTAGAATTAATATTGCTTCCCAAGTTTAAGTGTGAGGTACTTTATGTTTGTTTGTTGACTACCTAAATAGCCCTTTAAATATATAAAAAAGTTGATATTTCTTATATGTTTGACACAGTGAAAAACAGCCTGGGGTCAAATTGACCCCAAAGAACACCGACATTAAACATTGAATGGGATCAAATTGACCCGAAAGGTAACAGGAGGGTTAAACATTCTGTTTAGGATGAAGATGTATTAATGTTCCATATGGAAGAAAACTGCTAAATAACTGCTGAGTTGCAGCACCATTGTATAGAAGAATGTATAAATGTATATATCCGTCTTTTGTCATAAATCTCTATGTTCTCACAAAATATAACGAGAATATCGGTAATATGTGATTAATCATGATTAATCCACAAAAACCTGTGATTAACCCGATTCAAATTTTTAATCGTTTCACAGCCCTAGTTAAAAGAGGTTCAGGATAGGTTAAAAGAGGTTCAGCTCATGGTACACAGCCACAGGTAAAATAATATGAACTCGAGTGAGGGGTGGGGTTAAGGAATGTGTTATGTCAATAAGGGTGTTCTTCACAGGTATAGAAATACATGTGTGTGTGTGTGTGTATACATCTTGTGACACTTACAAGCTGCTGGCTTGGGCTGATTTGACCTGAACCCGTTCCTGTTGGAGAAAAACCATGTCTCGTTAATAAACACAAGAGGAACCAGCATTAATTTAATTAAGAGTTCAACTTTACGGAGGAGTTCGTGGATCTACATGAATAGACACATTTCTCACCAATACTGAAGCCCGGGGGTCTTCGTGAATGAGGATGTCTTCAGCCGACACTCTGCTCCTGTCCTTCTTCTTCAGAGCTACACAAACACAACAATGAACAATCACCGTGAAGGAATGATCAGACTGATGGATTTTGGGCAGCAGAAAACTATATAAATGATCATTTATTTGTTGTGATCTTACTGGAGTCCGGATGGAGGAAAGCCGGGTGCCGATCAAATTCTGTGAAGCCGGCGTAGGAGTTTACTGCTCTGATATGACCTTGTCCTTCAGGCTGCGCCTGTGGAAGATAAGTGGTATACAGTCCATGCACCAAATAACCATACAGTGACTCATATGTTTATACACACACACACACACACACACACCTGCAATCTGGTCTGTGGGACCGGGCTGTGCTGTCTGCTGGAGGTTTCTTTGGGTGTCGAGTGCTGGAGGTCCAAACTGTCTTTGTGCCCTAAAACCAGAAAATATCGTCAGTGGACATTAGGTCATATTATGGAATAAAATACTTTTTATTTTCCCTTGTAATTTGGTTCATGTAACAATATCCCACACATAGAATTATGTAAAATAAATCTTTATACAGATATATCTGTATATACCAGCATTGTTAAATCAAAGGTATTCAGAACAAGACAAACAACCATGTGGTGACATGCTCATCACAACAAAATGTAAAAAACCAAACAAATAAAATCAGTTAAAAACCTTTGATTCTTATGACAAACGTCCCCGCCACATGCCACAAATCATCCATGAATCACAAGAGAGCTCAGAAAACCACAACCAGTCAACCAAATCCTTCAAAACACGGGAAGAACCACCCAGGAACAGACAGTCAACAGACAGTCAACAGACAGTCAACAGATGGCGCAGAGAGAGGAGAAGAAGGAAAGCCACCAGCTGGGATCTTGAACTGGAGACGGAGACCCGAGCACCCGGCGCACCGTCCTCAACCGACGCTCGGCCCGGAACTCAAACCTCTCGTTTCGTTCGCTTCTCTCGCCGCGTTCCTCCAGTCGAGCGGCATTTCTGACCCACTTTGATCCTCGCAGCTTCGTCGGCGGGGTCTCCCGAGCGCCTCGGCAGGGGCGCGCGCGGCGCATCCCGGCGGGCCGCCGCTTCCGTGGGCGTCGCCGCTCGCCGCCGACTCGGCCCCGGGAGCGACCGGCCGGCCGTCGTCGTCGCAGAACGCCTCGTTCACGTACCCGCGCCCCCCCTCCCTCTGCCTCCCCCCGCCTCCCGACCCCGCCGTGCTCTCGGGCTTCGCGGGCGAGCGGGCGAGCCGAGCAGAGCCCGAAGTCTTAGCGGCGACGACGACGGCAGGAGACATACACGCGCCGTTCTCAACCTCCTCGCTCACCGCCTCGGTCTCGTACTTACCCACAAACGCCCCGAACTCTACAGCGGTGCAGTCGGGCTGGAAGTGCTGCTGGTAAAGCCGAGCGAGGGCGAGTTCTGGGTGGCTGGAGCCACTGGGCTGGGAGGGCGTGCTGCCGATGTGGAAGCGAGCCGCGGGGGAGGGCACGTTGGGCAGGCTGGACGGCGAGTCGAAAGGAGCCGGCTCTTGCGGACGGTTCAGCTTGCTCTGGGTGAGCGACCGGCCTCGGAGACGCAGCTCCGGCGGGGTCACGGCCGCCGCCGCCGCGCTTTGGACGAAGGCGCCGGAGCCGACGCTGCCCGAGGATCCGGCCTCCGCGGCGAGGTGCCCGAGCCCAAATAAGCCACGCCTCTCCGGACTCAACGCCGGGTTGAGGTTGGGGTCCAGGCCCAGCCCCGCCGCTCCATGGCCGGTTGCCCTCCGGCTGCTCTCCGCCCCGGCCCCTCCCCCGACGCCGAAAAGAGAATCGGCGATGTTGGCGCCCGCCTGGGGGAACGAGGAGCCGAAGTAGGCGCCCACGCTGCGTTTTCCGACGGCGGACGATTTGGAGTGGGGGCCCGTGTCCGTCGCCGCGTGGGCGACGCTGGGCACCAGGTTCTTGGAGAGGCTGAGCTCCCGCGTGATCTGATTGTGGACCTTGCTGGCCTCCGACGCCTTCTGAGCGGTGAGCGTCTTCAGGGTGTCCACGGTGAGCGCCGAGAGGTCTTGCAGGTGGCCGATCTGGGAATCCAGTGTGTGCAGAGAGCGTTTTATGAAGTTGACCTTGTTGCCGACCTCCTTCAGCTGCAAGCACATGGTCTCAACCCTGGAGATGACACAACAGAAGGCTCAGTGACCCACAGCGAAGGGTTCATACGCATGGTGACCAATAGATTTTCAGGACTTTAAATCAAATTTCCATGACCAAACATTCAGTGAAATCTCAGTGTATACATGAGTATATACCTTAAATGAGACAGTAGTTTGATTAAAAGAATACATCTTTATACCAATGTTTATTCTTGTAATCAAACTGTGTAAATTAACATATGAATATAACACATTTCCAAGAGTTTCCCAAAACTTTTGGGATTATATTTTTTTCCCCCAAGGACTTTTCCAGGCCTGGAAATAACAATTTTTAAAATGTCATGACTTTTCCATGTGTTCCGTGACCGTACGAACCCCGAGCGTGTCTGTTAAATGAAAAGGATCACGCGCTCATTTTGAGATGGTCAGAAATGTTCTCATTTCAATTTATTTTAAAGGAAATATTTTCATTTCAGAATTACTGTCAATTCAGCAGGTTGTTACTCATTGGACTGGAGTTTTGACCTGTAGCAGCACTATGGAGAACTTTGTTCCAAGCGATGCACGTGCATGTATTTTTGTTTTGAGGATTTCCGGCTTTAAACCAGAGATTTTTTGCTTATTTACAAAAAAGAACCTCCACATTGCAGCTTTAACCCTCCTGTTACCTTAGGGTCAATTTGACCCCATTCAATGTTTAACCCTCCTGTTACCTTTATATTTACTGACATGTTTTACTCTCGGGGTCAATTTGACCCCAGCAATTAAAACCTCCAGAAAATTACTAGAATTAATATTGTTTTCCAAGTTTAAGTGTGAGGTCTTTTATGTTTGTTTGTTGACTACCTAAATATCCCTTTAAATATATAAAAAAGTTGATATTTCTTATATGTTTGACACAGTGAAAAACACCGACATTAAACGGGGTCAAATTGACCCTAAAGGTAACAGGAGGGTTAAAAAAAAAGCCAGAAACAGCCCCCCCCCCCCACACACACACCTTTCCGACGTCAGACGTATGCGCTCGTCACTCCCGGAGTGAAACCGATCGTCCTTTTCGTGAAAGTACGTCTCGACACATTGCTCCTCAAAGTCATGGAGCTTCTTTTGGTCTTCCTCTGTGAGAAACAGCTCTGGAGGAAAGAAGAAAGGCCGACATGATTCAACGCCCGGTTAAGCAGCAAACACGTCGTCCAAAGAAAGCATTTTAATCCCAGTTGTTTGTTCTCGACGGTCAATATGAAGGACGGAGGCGTGGTCGTACTTGGTCCGTAGGTGTGCTCCTTCTTCCTCTTCCTGCACGTACAGAAGAGGGAGTAGATGTGGCAGAGGAGGATGAACGGGGGCGGGAGCACAGGCTTCTCGTGGTAGGTCATGATGAAGTGGTAGCGCTGGTACTTCCACACCAGATTAGAAATGGACTTCACTTGGAGATACACATTGCTGGAAAACAAAGAGAGAGCGAGTAGAGAAATTACACTAAAAAGTTAACAAAAAAGTTAACGGGCACCCACATTTTTGGGGATTTATCATCTTGTGCACCTACTTGAAGAAGGCGATGAGGAGGTTGACCATCAGTATATACTGTACGAAGAGGTAGACGGCTTGGAGGAGAGGAGTCAGCCACACTCCGGCTGCACACAGGGTCCTCACTGATGTCTCTGTGTTATTGGCACACACTGTAAAGAGGGGGAGGCTTTTAGCGCACACACACCCGCAAGCGTGCACGCACATACCAACGCCCCCCAAAATGTGCTAAATATATCCCCTCCGGGTCTTGTTCATCACTATCAGACTTTATGGAGGTTCAGATGCAACCATCACACGCATGAATACATACCAAAACAAAATAGGATGATACACACTTGAAATTGACTTATTTGAAATATTATTTCTTTAATCATTAAATTGTTTAGATACATAATTAATGTATTTATTGTGATGTGGAAATGCCGATACATCAGCTGAAACATTGCATATCCTAGAAAGGAAGACGCATTACGAGAGTTAAGCTGCACAAAAAGGCAACTAGAGGAATATTTTTAATGTTATAAAATAACAAAAAACTTTTAGCATTCAATTTGTTTTTTTCTTTCGTCTCATCAGCATATTTTTACAAAAATAATTTAGACTTTGTGATTTACATCAGAGCAACAGTGATGCACCATGTGATCAATTTTCAACAGTGTGTGTGTGAAACCTCAGCGAGTCCAACTCGGGTCATGGAGCGCGGCGCCAGGTGTGTTTTGTTCCACCGAAGCGTCGCATGCGCCCGACTCGAGTCGAGGCCGTTGACGCTGCTGTGAAACAAAAAAAATGGCCCCGCCCTCCCCCAAAAAGATACCTACGTTGGCCGCTTCTACGTGTGAAAGACGTGAGACGGGAGGCGATGATTGGAGGCGTCGTGGGTTTTTGATTTTCACAGTGCTCGTTTTTGTGAGTGCCAATTTGCAATCATGCCGTGGTGAGAAGCTTTATTTAATAAAACTGTTCTTCTTACCATCGTAATCTCCCCTACCATCCTTATCGTCCTTACCATCGATTTCATAGGCGTACACTTCCCCGTACATCATCCAGTACGGCTGGAAGACCACGTCTTTGGCCAGCGTCCAGCTGGGCTCCTCGTGTGGGTACAGGATGGCTTTCCTGGGCACGCCGTAGCTCAGCAGGACTATCGCCATTATTACCACTATGTAGAACATGTTGGCCACCTGGAAGAGACGTCACAGCGAATGAAACAGGACCGAGGGCATATATATATAAATAAATATATATATAAACATACAGGACTGTCTCAGAAAATTAGAATATTGTGATAAAGTTCTTTATTTTCTGTAATGCAATTAAAAAAACAAAAATGTCATGCATTCTGGATTCATTACAAATCAACTGAAATATTGCAAGCCTTTTATTCTTTTAATATTGCTGATTATGGCTTACAGCTTAAGAACACTCTAAAATCCTATCTCATAAAATTTTAATATTTCCTCAGACCAAGTAAAAAAAAAGATTTATAACAGCAAAACAAAATCAAACATTTGAAAATGTGTTTCCAGGTGTTTCGAGTTAATTAGACGATTCAAGTGATTTGTTTAATACCCTACTAGTATACTTTTTCATGATATTCTAATATTTAGAAATAGGATATTTGAGTTTTCTTAAGCTGTAAGCCATAATCAGCAATATTAAAAGAATAAAAGGCTTGCAATATTTCAGTTGATTTGTAATGAATCCAGAATGCATGACATTTTTGTTTTTTTAATTGCATTACAGAAAATAAAGAACTTTATCACAATATTCTAATTTTCTGAGACAGTCCTGTATATATAAATAAATACATATATAGAAATATTAATAATAATATATATATATAAGTATATAGATATAAAATATATAAATATATTTAGATATCTAAATATATTTAGATATCTAAATATATATTTATTTATATAAATATTTATTTAAATAAATAAATATATATTTAGATATCTAAATATATATTTATTTATATAAATATTTATTTAAATAAATAAATATATATATAAATACAAATGCTGTTTAAATATGAATGTGCGAACCGATTAAAACGTCAATATTAATAAAAGCACAAAAAATGTGCAACTTTCTCACATGTTCAGACTAAAGTATACCTTAAAAGCTACTAAACAATTGTGTATCATTTACAAAAGGTGCCTGTTATACCGTCATGGCCTTAGGTACCCATTACTTTCATGATAAAAATGGTTATTAGCGTATGTGAAGTGTTCTTGGCTTATTACAATTACAGTAACAAATGCATTAAAAAAATCTCTGAGACCAGGGAAAATAATAACATTAAATAAATTTAACAGGTGTACAAAAACATTCTCCTCTTCTACATTATGTCTCACTAACTCACCATTTTGGCGATCATCATGACGTACGGTCCGGCCTGCTGGTTGACGGCCAGTATGTCCAGGAGTCGCACGTACCAGAAGATGATGTTGAGACAATACACCGTCCTCCCGGGGACGAAGGCTTCACCGCCAGCCAATCGCAAGCCGAAGCCGATGAAGAAGGTGACAATGGCCAGAAAGTCCGACACGTTGAAATAGTCGCTGAACCACACTTTTATCTTCTGGCTTATTTTGCCCGCTTCAGACATAAACATCTGGAAGAGGAGACGGGAGGAGAGAGGAGGAACTACATGTGAAACAATAATGAGATGGATAGATAAGATTTATACACATAGATATACATAGATAAAGATATATACACATATACACACACATATATATATATACATATATCACAAACACATACATACACACAGATATAAATACACACACACTTTATTACTTGTAATCCTTTGTTTAAAAAAAAAAAAGAACTCACATTTTGAATCTTCATTTACGCTTAATAATTAACAATAATAATAATAACTTTATTCATATAGCACCTTTAAAAACAGGGTTTACAATAACATTGTGTCGCACATACCTCTCGAATCTTCTCAATGGCGGAGGTGAATATGTAGAGGATGACCACCCACTCTTGAGGAGAAGGAATTTCGGGCATTTTCACCAGGACGACATACGAGTAGAACATCAAGAAGCCCAGGTAGAAGAGCTGTGAGATAAACAACAACAGTCATAAACAACTCCAAAAACATGGATTAATTCTCCCACGAATGGGAATGCAGTAATTATTATTCATTTTGTAAAAACTTTTTATGTCATAAATAATACGATGTATCGAAGATGTTGGGCGAAGATGATAACCGGCCTATGGGTCGGTCGGGGCCCCTCTGAAGGGGCTGAGGCCCTCTGAGCTCCAGCGGTTCGCTGTGGCCAACAGAGTTCTGCTCTCAGGAGGGAGGAGTGAGCAGTTCAGGGGATTATATAAGAAACAGAGATTGGAATGTTCTAAATTTTTTGTCGTTGCACTGAATAAAAGCCACTGGGAGTATTTGGTGTTCACTTCTCTCATCGACCCGGCGTTGGACATTACAACTTCTGAGGTGAGATATCACGTCACGTTTTGAATGGATCGCCAGGTCAGACATTTAAGCCCTTTACATTTCCTTCAGTGCCATTATTTAGGTCAAATTCCAAATTGTCCCTTAAAATTGTCACTTAAACAGCCTCAGCTGTACTTTGAATAAGCAAACGTTGTTATGTTAAAACACAAAATTAATTTAAATTGTTAAAAAAAAAAATTGTTGATAAATCAACTCATCACATAACTATTTACATAAATGGCGTCTATAAATAGAACTTACATAACATGCTATTTTACATAAATAAATTAGGTGAAAGTACTTTTATTTATTAGTTCTCCAACATTTTACGTGGCTCAGGTGGCGTATCAGAAGCACTTTGCACACCTCACTCTCGTGCTTTCTTCTATTTCTGTACAGAAGTATAAGCCACGCGATCGTCTCCCAATGCAAACGTATTCATGCATTTGTACAACCAGACTGTGGGAAAGTGTGTTCATCGAGGCAGATAAAGTTACACACACACGTGCAGTTTCTCGGTACAACTTGTGTGTACTGCTGGAAAAACAGCCATTAACGCCGCCGCCCGACCGGTGAGCTATTGTCGTGCGCTGCGTCGGTGTGTTGGAATGGGAATGGAAGCAGGTGCAGAAGATGTAGATAAGCGTTGGCGCAGGCTACGTGACGTAGGAGAGCAGTTTCTGTGACGCTATCAGCACCTCGCGATCTCGAACAGCCTGAAAAACAACCCTCTAGGAACATCTCCGAGGCCCCTGAGAACCAGCCTCGGGCTGGTAAATAAACATAAATGAACGGGCGCGAAAAAAAGAGGAGTGATACTCCTGTGGAGGAGTGTGTGTGTGTGAATACGACAGTAGTTAAGATTGTATTGAATTAAAATGCGTAAAAAATAAATAAAACTGTCAAAACTCTATTTTTGGACAAGGCTGTTGCCCGTAAATGTTGTTCTGAAAATAAAGTGTAAATTCATGCCATGTCCTCCTCACTGGAGTGACCACTTCAAAAACAGGGTGTCATGGACAACGTAGTGGCTTTAAAAAAAATAAAACAAGATGTATGTTGTGAACTGTATGAGGGTGATGTGTGAATATTTGTTTCGACCATTCAATGCCAACTTGTAGGAGGACTGCATTTGCATTTTTAGCCTCTCGACACTCCGTCTGGTAGGAGAAGGACAAGGTCCAGCCTCGGCCTATTTGCAGGCATGAAAACGGGTCAGGGGTGAAAAAGGTGAGGAGGATAGGCACGCGGGGGGGGGGGGTGACTTCCACGAACATCGATGTTGGCCGTTGTATGATAATCTATAGGTCCTCCATTCTGACACCAAGTCAGTGATCGGGCCCTATAATACTATAATAATAGTAATATTGTGTATAATATGGTCATTCATGAACCAACTTCCTTTTTTGTTGTTGGCGTGAACAAGTCTTCAAGTCTTGTGCTCTGCTGAGCCTTGAGTCTGTTCCTCGAGTCTGTTCTGCCTCTACCTGGTTGTCACGATCTTCTATACCAGGGGTCCCCAAACACCGGTCCGCGGCTTGGTTGGAACCGGGCCGCGGAAAAAAAGTGAATAAATAAAGTTTTAAATTTTTTTTTTTTTAATCAGTCGGAAAAATATTTTATTTTGAAAAAGGACCGGATCCACCCATGTGTACGTCTGAGCCGCGTTCAGGAGTCTTAAAGTTCGGGTTTATCGCTGCAGGCGAGTCTCACGCGCCAAACGCTCTGCTGGCGGCACAGTGACAAAGAATCTCCAAACAGATTCAACCTGCTCAATGAATTCTGTCACTTCAGGGAAATGACAACTGTTTTCAAGTTGGCCGATAAAGTCGCTGCTGCAGGGCGAGTGAACAGCGGAACATTCTACATGTTTCAGACGTTGACCGGGTGGAAGAGGCTTTTAAAAGAGTTTGAGCGGTACTCCAACCACAAAAGACCCGACTGCAAAAGAATAGACCTGCAACCCATTTGTAAACAAACCCACCCGGTGAATCGAGCCCGTCCGAGCTAGAAAAAAATGTGCTGGAGATGCAAATGACGGTGGCCTTAAGGGACATTTCACACAACAACTCTGCCGGTGTTCTAATGACAGCGACCAGAACTCGGTTCGGAGCAGCGGACCAAACACACGTCTGTGTCGCCGTCTCCATCAGCGGCTCGTTGCAGGTAAACAAGCACGGCTCACACTAATTCGGCGTAATGATGAGTTGTAGTTTTGGCACTTTATGCCCTTCGTATAATTGTATGACGTCATATGTATTACGTCATTTATATTGCCGGTCCGTGGAAATTATTTCTGACACGGAACCGGTCCGTGACTCAAAAAAGGTTGGGGACCACTGTTCTATACCATACCTGCCATAAATATCATGATACTGATACAATACCATAAAAACAGTATACCATAAATACGATACTGGTATATTTATCTATAATAGTAATAAATAAAATATCTGTATGGTTCACTTTTTACCAACTTTTTCAACACTTAACAAATGGCAGTAATATAGTATTAATACAGCCAGATATGAATGAAACTACATGGAGCCATCATAGCATTGATTATACACTATGAGGCCGTTCTGTATCTGGCAAGAGGATACAGAGTTCATCAGGATGAGCAGCTGTAGAGTTACAGAACTTTACAGACTGAACTTAAACATTTCACTTCTGGCATCTTTTTTTATTTTTAAAGCCGAAAATTCCGCCACTTAAGGCCCCTCGCTGTGAGCGCTGCGCTGCGCGTGCAGACAGCTCGACACGGAGCAGCGCGTGCGCTCTGATCCCGCGCTCTTTTAATGAAGTATCGATACTAAAAATATGCTAAATCACATCGCTCTTAACGTACGGGTACTTTGTTAGTATCGCTCCACCGTGCAGCGTGACAGCAGCAGATGTAGCGCGCTAACATTCAAGCTAACCTGAACCACCAAACGCTGAAGACATCTTGACGCTGATTGGCCAAGACGCGACACGTCCCATCAAAGATGTTTTATTGCGAAGAGCACCACTCCACATTTTCTCCGTGTCCCACTCCAATCTCATAAACGCCGGCCGGCCAATTGACCCCCCCCCTACCCCAAAACAAAAACTCTTCGGATCTACACGATTCACGTAAGTCACCTATTTTGGTTTCAAAACGGCGAATTTCGCTGAAAGGTGAGGGATTCTCATGCCTGTATTTGTGGTCTGCAGGGCTCCGTCAAACCGTGCTGGCGGAGGGAACCATAAACATGCGGCAAAAAAACATCTCTAACAACCCCTTTGGACTAAACGGTTCCAGATCCAAAAAAAGGAGCAAATAAAGGAACCAAAGCTATGCACTAAAATCTATTTAGCTTCCATTGCCACATCTTAACCATGAAGACCAGGCAAGTCATCTCCTTTTCAAACGCAATAAAATGTAAACAATGCGTGTTGAGCGACTGCTCCTGGGTAGCAGCACACACACACACACACACACACACACACACTATTTAAATTAATTATTTTATTTGTTTATATTTCATTATTTTTTTAATGCAATGTATTCATTATTATCCTTATTTCTCTCTTTTCTCTTCTTGGAATGAGCACAATTTGATATTTTTTTGTGCGTTGTACCCTGTACCTGAATATCATGTGTACCAACACATACAACTGGATAATTGACAAAGAAAGTGATTTGATAAAAATAAATATTGTTATCTTTGTTGAAAACTAAATTAAAAAACAACAGCAGCCGTTTAGATGGACGCGTGTGACCTCCTCACCGTGTTGCACCAGAACTTGACGATGGGCGCGTGGTAGAAGGCGTATATCTTCCTGGTCAAGGGAAGCTTTCTGGAGCGAATTTGTGTGTCCATGTCATTCTTGGTCGTCTCCGCTTGGTCGTGGGATCTGGCCTCCTTGAACACATCCTGCAGGGTGGTTTAAAAAAAAAAGGAAAAAAAAGGAGGCCTAAATTAGACAACAAGCAGGCCACAATGTGGAGAGAAAAGGAGAGAAAGGAGGGAGAGAATGCAGCGTAAAGAGAAGTATGCGAGGGAAAGAAAGTAAGTGAGTAAAAAGTATTTATCTTTATCGGTGTTCATTTTTTAAATGTAAATATCCATCATGCTACTTTGGTCATTAAACCACAGAAAACGACACTGTTGGAACTATTTATTTGACGTTAGTATTTAGTTATTTTATTGACAAATAGTAAGTATAGTAAGTATTGTTTAATCATTCAGGTTGTTTGCTTATTTGCGTTAGATGTATTATAATAGCTTATTCTTAAGATAGTTTTAGTTTAATTCATTGTTGTTATTATTTAGATATATTTATTCTTTTGTTTGTTCATTTGTTCACTAATTGCGTAACACTGTGGGAACCTGTGGTTATATGTAGGAGTAGGCAGGTACAGGACCAGCATGCACCTGGGTAAGTCTGTGGAGAGGCAGCGTGAGGAGCTCCTTTGTTCTTTTGCTTGTTTGCATGTTTTGTTTAAGTTAAATAAATTATCGGAAAAACAGAATCCTGAATGTACAAAGCTTTCTTTTGTCTGCGTGAACCACAAACTCCATGAGGCGTCAGTGGCAATTTGATTTATTGGACAAATGGCCACTACACACACACCTTTCATCTTTAACACGCTGATGAATTTGGATGCGACATGTTCCGCATGAGTGCTTCGGCGTGAGGGAGATACCATGTTTTTAAAAACAGAGGGGACCGATTGATCCGAACCATTTGGATTTCCTCGGTGATGTTCTGGATGTTGTGCTCGCTGTCCTCCATGGTCATCTGGTGGTCGTCCTGACTCTGAGGGATGTGAGCCATCTCGGCCTTGGACTTGTACTCCAGCAGCAGGATGGCCGGCGGCACCAGGATGCTCAGAATCACCTGGAGACAGACACACTGATATGGGTGGATGCTTCAATGTTTGCGACGGACGTCTTTTGAATTTCTCGCACTCGTGAATCCCTGAAAGATACAACCTGAAACGGTTTATTATGGGTCACCTAAAATGAAGAAATGAGAGTATGCAAACCCAAATTCTGTAAAATGTACTTACTTATAAAAGCAACGAGTTTTAGGGAAGATATTTAAGAACAAGATCAACGCTTTTTACAGTTATCTTATCAACTCTGTTGTTACTCGCTGTTTCTGTTCCTCAGCGTGAATCACGGTGTCATCCTAACACCGCAACGATGTTCTTGAAATTAGGGATTAAATTTGAAAGCAAACGTTTGTTCAAGCCCTAAGAACACAAACTTTACTTATACAAATATTAAACAACTACATCACGGTTTAATATTTGTATGAAGCTGCACTAATAATTTCCATCGTCATATACATTTATACACATCACACACACATCTATATATACACGTATATATATATATATACATGCATACATTCTCACACACACACGTATATATATATATATACAAACATATATACATATACACCCACATATAAATATATATATATAAACAAACACACATATATACGTGTATATATATAAATAGCTATACACACACATATAAATAAATATATATATATTAAATATATATACACACATATATATATATATAAAAGTATAGTTCTTCACATACACATATATAGACATACATACATATTTGTTTGTAACCAAAAATGAAAGTCTAAATGGAACATGAACCTTGTACCAGGAGTTCTTGCGCATGTTGAGCCGCCCCATCCACATGTCCGACAGCAGGAACTGGGTACAGGTGTGCGCCACGAAGGGCCGCAGGTGGGAGGAGACGGCCAGCTTCAGGCAGGTGGAGTTGCTCCAGTTCTTCAGCTCGTAGGTGAGCAGCTTCATGGCCATGGTCTCGGCCTGCTTGAAGGACTCCTCCAGCAGGTCCACCGCCAGCGTCCCAAACTCACTGAAACACAGCCACATGTTGACCAATGGGTGTCCAGGACAATTAACCAAATTTCCATGACCAACATTTTTTTTTTATCTCGTTGCATACATGAAAAAGTGAGTAATTGTAGTATTTAAACTGACAATGAGAATTCCAAAGCATACAGTATAACCTGAATGAGAGACAATAGTTTTGTGTTGAAAAATAAACATTTATGTCTTTTCAGTAAAGGTTCGTTCACTTGCAGCGCGGAAAAATTGCAAGTATGAAAGAGCGTATATGCCCGCTTAATATTTTGAGCGTCTTTCTTTTAAAAGCATATTCATTCATTAAAACTCAACGTAAATGCACATGTGAATATAACAAATTTCCAGGACTTTTCCAAAATATTGGAGATCCCCCCCCCCCCCGGTCTTTTCCAGGCCTGGAAATAACCATTTAAAAAAAACATGACTTCCAGGTTTTCCATGACCGTACGGACCCTGCAGTCAGCACAGTTTGATTAGTCCTCACAGACTTTTTTTTTTACGAAAGACTCCACCTGACGTGAACCAGACCCCCAGAAACACGTACTTGGAGTACTCCTTGAGCTCCTCCGAGGTGTCGTCCACCACGTCGCTCTTCTTGGCCTCGTAGGCCATGGAGCGGCAGAGCTTGCAGGCCACCAGCGCCTTGGCCATGTTCTCCTCGCCGTGCTGCCAGAAGAAGAGCGACATCTTCTGCCTCTTCAGCAGCACGGCCCACACCAGCAGCTCGTTGAACGGGTAGGGGAACCGCCGCGTCTCCGGGTCGTCGATGTCCACGATCTCCTCTTTGCTCCTCTTTTTGTTCTGCTCGATGGAGGATTCCAGCTGAGAGGAGACGGGGGGGAGCAGACCGACCGTTAACATATCTTTATCAACACTTTAGGGCCGTCTTGTTCTCCTGGATTGAAACATTTACCGTGGGCTTGTACGGCTGTGCAGTTTTGATGAAGTGGTTGTGCCTCGTCTTCTCTTTTTTGTCAGCCTGCATGCTAAAAGCCTCGTGACTTTTCCTCAGACCGGGACCCGCAGTGTGGCGCCCCGACCTCTGTACAGAACATGAAAACACCGTCAGTGGATTTCACTCTGCTAACTTTTACGATATAGTTCAAACTCAGGGCTCATACTCATGTTGACCAATGGATTTCCAGGACCTTTCAATGACTTTAAAATCAAATTTCTATGACCAAACAATTTGTGAAATCTCAGGCGTAGACATGAAAAAGAGAGAAAATGTCATATTTAAACTAACAATGACAATTCTAAAGAATACACCTTGTAAAGTAACAAATGAATATCAAAACAATTCCACGACTTTTCCAAAACTTCCAGGCCTGGAAAAAAACATTTAAAAACTAAAAAGATTTTTTTCAGGTTTTCCATGACCGTAAGAACCCTGTTAATGCATTACATAACAGTTTCAGGCCTCACATCAGTAATACAACCTCAGTGTATACATTAAATGACACAGATGAATGAGACAATAGTTTGATTAAAAATAATAGATATTGATATAAATGTTTATTCTTTTAGAAAATGAATATATGAATATGACTTTTCCAAAACTCCATGACTTTCCAGGTTTTCCATGACCGTACGAACCCTGATAATGCGTTACATAACAGTTTCAGGCCTCACATCAGGAATACAATGCATGAAATGTTACTACATCCACACGTCATGCCAGGTTTTCACTCAGGTGCATCATACCACTTTAAAAAGGTAAAACCACAGGCCAGTTTTAAATATGCATTAAAAAAAAAAGGCACTTGATGAGTTGCACTAGTTAAAACTCACCCTATTGTTGCCGTGGAGATTGTTGTAAATGATCCGGAAGCGTTTCCTGGTGTAGTTGCACCTGTAAGTCCCGCCCATCAGGAACTCAATCACCAGACCCACGTCAATCAAAGTGATCTTGTAGTTCGGAGACAGGTGGCTCTGCAGGGAGGCACAGCGGGGGGGAATGAGGAGACCGGCTCAACATCAACTCATAAAACTACACTTTGCACACGGACTATTTATTTATTTAAACCTTTATTTAACCAGGTGAATCCCATTGAGATTAAAAATCTCTTTTTCACGAGTCGCCTGGACAAGACAGGCAACGACATCAGAAACACACAGTTACAAATAAAAACAAAACACAGAACAAGACGAGTTAAAAGAAACTAAAAGCTAAGAGACGGTGACATAACAGAGTTCATTTAACAAACATTGACATGTTTGGGAACCTCCATTTATGTAAAAGCAGTAAGAGGTATCATATGTACCTGTTTGACATCTCTAACCAGGTGGAGGAGAGTCGGGTTGTTGGGAAGTTGTTTCTAAAAAAAGATAAAAAACAAACATGAATGTATACGTTGTCGACACGCAGACCTCTCCGTTACACGGCCATGACGTTACCGTGTTGTAGAGCTCCTCCAGCCGACTGATGGTCAGGAACCGGTGCATGCTCACGCCGTTCTCTATGAGCAACTTGACAAAATCCACCCTGTCCATCAAGAGTGCGTCCAGCATCGCCTGCTCCAGAGAGCTCACCTTCAGCGAGAGGAGAAGAGGTCGAACAATATGTCCATAACAGAAACAACAAAATTCAATATCATCCATCTGATTGTTCACGCACAAAAAGGTACGATTCCCCCAAAGTTTCAAAATAAACACAAGCACTGAGGGCGGCTTATGAAGACATTTGTAGTAGGGCTCATGTTACAGTCAAGACAAGAGTGCATGGCAGCCTGCCCGAGACCAGACCCCCCCCCCCCCCCAGACCAGAGCCCCGGATCTTCAGACTGCAGGTTGTGGTAAGCAGAGGCTCCTGAGGTCATTTTGGGCAAAAACACAAACATATACGTACACTACCGTTTTAAAGTTTGGGGTCACCCAGACAATTTTGTGTCTTCCATGAAAACTCATTTTTATTCATCAAATGAATTGAAAAATGAATAGAAAATATAGTCAAGACATTGACATGATTATAAATTATGATTTCTATTTGAAATATTAATTCTGTTCTTCAAACTTGTCACTCAAAAGGAAGGCCAGTTTTATAGCTTCTCTCACCAGCGCAACTGTTTTCAGCTGCGCTCACATAAAAGGGGTTTCTACCCCTCCGTTAGTCTTCTAAGGCGATAACACCATTAGAACACTGGAGATGGGCCTCTACACACCTCTGTAGAGATTTCATTAAACACCAGAGAATAGTCATTTACCACATTAACTATGTATAGAGGGTATATATGATTAATTTAATGTTATCTTCATTGAAAAAAAACCAGTTCTTTTCTTAGAAAAATACGGACATTTCTAAGCGACCCCAAACTTTTGACCGGTAGTGTACATTAGACAAATAAACACGCGTACGTACCAGGAGCTGCTGTCCGTACACAAACACGTGGTTCTTGGCGATGTCCACCCGGTCCCAGGCCAGAGTCAGCACCAGCTGATCGAAGGCGGAGGCGTTTGTGCCTGAAATGAGGAGGTACAGTTGTAAACGTCACAGACAAAGATATTAATTCCCAGGACACTAAAAGCCTCATCAACTGTGTATTTCCTGTTCGCCAGCGAGCAGGATTAGAGGGGGTTAGTCGAGCAGGGCCAGTAATACAATCAACTACACACTAATGCAGCAGATTAGACTACAAAGTAAATCCTGATTCACTTCCACAGCAATCTGCTTTCTTGTCCTGGAGGAACCAAATGATCAGTATCACTGTACACAGAGGTGATTGTGTGGGTGTCACATCTGAAACTATTGAACTCCAGATAACCTGAGATCTCAGGTCGTCCGTATTTAAAAAGAAGAAGATGTATTCATCTTTTTTAAAACAACAGCGAAGGCATTTCCTTTGACGGCTTAATTAATTGAATCCCAGTTAAAAGAGAGTTAACGGTCTTAAAGCAGCACTCTGTATTCTTTGACAGGCCTGAGAGCTTTTGTTACTCGCGGGTCCTTTTGAGGACGGGCTACTGGTTCACCAGGAGGGCTGCTGCGCCCTAGGGAGACAAATATTTGCCTCGAGAGGGCATGTCCAGTCAGCGTGTTTGTCAGAACCAGTTTCAGCTCTCAAAGTCTTCGCTTTTGTCTAAATAAACTTGAATTACAAGAATTTCTGCGCCCAGCCAGACTTGTACGAATAATGCCTTTGTTCACATGGCGGCTTGTCAGAGTTAAGTGGGTGTTTCTCTTCTAAATCGCATTAAAACCGAGTGCAGAGAAGAAGAGTAATAAGACCGAGGCATGCAGCTCGGGCCCTGTGAACGTGAGCAACGTGATCTCCTCAGGAACACAAAGAGAAGGGCTCACGGGGGGGGGGACGCGACGCTGTTCTCAAAGCAGATCTTCATCACAATGAAAACATTACAAAGTCTTGAAATCTTTAACAAACTCGTATGAATAGACTGAATCAACTTTATGAGACTCAGTTCTCTGCCCCCACATATGGGGTGAAATTGACACATTATGGTTAAACTGTGTAAAACATTACAATAAAAAGAAAATCATCATTACACAGCACAATATATAAATATATTAATAAAATGAGCGCTATATCTATAGAATTTATATATATATATATTAATACAGTATATATATAAAAATATATATATAATTATATAAAAATATATATATAAATATCAATATTTAAATGTATATATATATATAAATGTGAATATAAATATATATAAATGTATATATATAAATGTATATATATATTTATTAATTTTGAGCAGAGGCCTAAAAAAATAAGAGGTTAAAGAAGCTGGTTTGGTACATGATAAAATTAAAATGTGCCCAAATGCCTAGTTTGGAGACCTCGCCTAAATCCTCTTCACTAAATCCTCTCTAACTTGGTTCTGCTCCAGTTTTTCAAAGTCAAACTCTGCAGAGAGGCTGTTCACACCCTGAGCTGTGGTCTGGGTGGGGTTCAGACCGTTGCACTGCATCCTTCCAAGAGGTAATCATCCTGAAAGTGCTTTTTTCTTCTTCTAGGCGAACTTGAAACTTCTATTTCTTTACTGCGTTTCATCTTTATTTACTCTTAACTAGTAACATATATACTAATATTTAACCATCTTAACAAAAGCTCACATGGGCTGCCTTTATTATAACACCAGCATTATTCAAATAGCCTTTGTGGTGGAGTAGATAAGAGGTTAAAGAAGCTGAAGCAAAGCGGTTCAGAGAGAAGTCATCGACTAACCTTGGAGTAGAGCCCTCAGAATGGCGACGTCGATGTCCTGGTGCTCGTCGGAGCCGATCTGAAACACGGTGATCTGTTTTCCAAGAAACGAGATAGCACTTATCAACACGTTCCCACAGGCAATTATCCAGATGTCGAGCGTTTGTGATGTATCACTTTATGAAAACTAACATCATAGTAGTGCCTCAGTCGGCTCATTTCCTTGAGCGCTGCTCTACTTCCTCTCATTTCCTCCAAAAGCCTTTTGGTTTCCAGGAATTGTAATAAATGACTCTTGATCTCTGCACATTAAATCATTAGTTTTAAAATAGTTTTAAATTAGTTTTTAAGATAAGGGAGGTGTATGAACGCGATAAATACCAATTCTTTTCTTTTCATGCACTCCATCACAGTCTGGAAGAGGTGGATGGCGTCACTCTGGCTGAAGTTGAAGGTCTTCTTGATGGTTGCGATGATGTCAATCTCCACTCCATCCGGAAGACTGCTGGAAGACGGCACAGGACAAGACGGGTTACGGTCACACGGCTGGAAGACATTTACATTTTTAACTTTGAGTCCTACACAAAGTGCTTTTGATCACATTATGAGAAAAGGGATGCAAAGGGAAGTAATAAACTGCACCTAGACTCCTGTGTGTATGCAGAGTGAGAGGCCACCCAGTGCTTCTGCTGTAGTCCATAAGAAGTTATGCTCTGTGTGTGTGTGTGTGTCATACCCTCCCTCCTCGGTCTGCTTGTGTACGTAGGCCAAAATGTCGGCGGCGCGGCCGGTGCCCTCGCACACCACCACCGGGACAGGGGGGCTCTCCTGGAGGTAGTCCAGCACAGTCAGGATCACGTTGGGACCCCCCTCAAAGATCAGGGCCACGACGTGGACACCCTGCCCGATTCCTACAGGATGAAGGAGGACGAAGACGGCGCTTAAAGTTCACGTTACATTATTATATTCAGCTCCGCCCGAGTGACGGGTCATGAGGTTCAGATGATAGTAGCCAGCTCGCTGTTATCATCTGGTTTCCACCAGGCAAAGACAAACAGGCCGTAAGCGTTGTGTCTCATCAGGAGGGCATTTAACGGTTTCTTACTATTATACATGTCTGATATTAGGCATCACTGATTCCAAATAACCGCTCAAATTTTGCTTGTTTTCCTGGTATCTGTCAACTTTAAATTAAACCCAATTTGTCCCTATTACCTTATTACATGAATGGTGAAAAAGCTACCCACATTATTATCTAAATCTGTCCTTCTGTACACATTACATCTATTGTTCTGTCCATCCTGGAGAGGGATCCTCCTCTGTTCTCTCCTGAAGGTTTCTTCCCTTTTTTTCCCCCTGAAGGGTTATTTGGGAGTTTTTCCTGGTCCGATGTGAGGTTTTGGGGCAGGGATGTCTATGTGTACAGATTGTAAAGCATTCCGAGACACATTTGTAATTTGTGAAATTGGGCTATACAAATAAACTGAATTGAATTGAATTATTAGATTACTTTTGACCTCCAACTTGATGGATAACCTCCAGAAATTAAACCTCGGAACCAACCCGAACCAAACTGGTATTCCCACCTCAGAGTACACTCCACATATCTGCACTTCATCGTATTTTGTAAGCGTAAAAATTGAATTTAACTTTGTTTTTTTTCTTGTAAGAGGGCAGCGCTCGGATTTGAGGCACTGGCACACATTTTAAATTTCGTACAACACGGTGTGGAGAGAACATTTCTTCTCAGTGTGACCTTTCTTCAAAGTCCCGGACACGTATGAACTTCTTTTATACGACGCGATGGATTTCGAACACTTGAAATGGAACCACGTGTGACATCTTCACTCGACGTCTCGGGCTATTCTTCTGAGATGATGTCGTGACATCTTTTCTAGATCTAAAAAGTGATCTCTTTGCTTCAGTCGAGTCCCGGCGTCTCTTACGTGCGTCTATTCTCTCGAGGTTGATGTGCTTCTCCAGGTCCCGCCGCAGTTGGACCTCGGCGCCGTACTTGCCCACCGTCCCGTCGTCCACCAGCAGGAAATGGGAATGCAGGTTGTTGAGCACGTTCAGTTTGCTGAGCGGGTTCAGCAGCGTCTGGTACGGAGCCACGATCTGCAGCGTGGACGCCAGAGTTCAGTTAAGAGAACGCGAACAACTTCCTTTTATAAAAACATCAATCGAGAGGTTATTAAGTATCTTGGGATAATTTTTGATAATAACAAAGCAGATTATGAGGGTTGTGTCTTACGTCTCTGCCGATGAGATCGTTCCGGTTCTCGATGACTCCCCAGGGGGCGATCCCGATAGTGCAAATTTTCTTTGACGATCTCGAACAGTGTTCTTTGAGAGCGTCTCCCACGTGCTTCGCCGCGCCTTTAAGAAAGGAGAAATTAAACGATCAATAAACTTGCATTCCCCATAAATACACTACCGTTTAAAAGTTTAGGGTCAAGTAGAAATGTGCTTATTTTTCAAAGAAAAGCACTTTCTTTCAATGAAGATAACATTAAATTAATCAGAAATACCCTCAACACATTTTTTATGTGGTAAATGACTATTCTGTTTTTTAATGAAATCTCTACATCGATGTATAGAGGCCAATCTCCAGTGTTCTAATGGTACATTGCGTTATCGCCTTAGAAGACTAACGGAGGGTTAGAAACCCCTTTTTAAGTGAGCGCAGCTGAAAACAGTTATGCTGCTGAGAGAAGCTATAAAACTGACCTTCCTTTGAGCGACAAGTTTAAAGAACAAAATTAACATTTCAAATAAAAATCATTATTTCTAACCTTGTCAATGTCTTGACAATATTTACATTTTTAAATAAAAGTGAGAGTTTTCATGGAAAACACAAACTTTTGAACGGTAGTGTATATTTGCAATTTCTGGATCTCTCCGGCAGGTAAAAAAGTGCTAGATGGCGTAAAAATAGCCGAGACACTCGGGGCTTCTGGGATCAAAAATGCCGCAAGTCCTCAACAAGTCCATTAGTCCTGGTGTTGTTTGTGGACCACAACCCTCAGCTAATGGATCTCATGGATTCAGCAGTAATTTGTGATCCAGCAGACCGTCCCAGCTGGTCAGGCTGCCAGAGGCATTAGGGGTAATCACTGGGTCTGGGTAATTGACCCTGTGAGTAATGATTTAAAGACTATGATCAGACCGCAGCGTCTTAACGCCGCGCTGTGGCTGCAGACACACCTCGGCCACGACACACGAGCCAAATGACCCGCTTAGAGCCCCAGTATTACAGCGTCTGCTTCATCAGCGCATGGCGCGCGCGCGTGCGTGTGTGCAGGTCTGAGTACAATAAAAAGTGTGTCTGTGTGTTCCTTTAAGAGAATTTGTAAGTAAGAAGGGGTGGAAAGTGAGTATTATTTAAATGCCATGTCTATTTAATAACGATTCTTTATTATCATGACCAAGCACCGGACATGGGGGTGCCGGAGCCTTCTCTACCTCGGCCCCCTCCCTAAAACTCATCCGAGACTGCGTCGACCTTTCCATTTTCACAAAACGCACCTGTTCAGAACTGCTCTAAAATGTGTGTGAATGTGTGTTCTATGTTCTTAACGGTTTCCTTTATTTTATTAGTTCCTTTAAATTATTAGTTACTTTTAAACAGTATAGATTTTAGCATGTTTTAATTATGTGATGTACAGTGTCTTTGAGTACCTTGAAAAGCACTATATACATTTAATGCATTATTATTATTACACTAAGGGAGCTTAACATTCACAAGTTCACAGTATTATTTTCCCCATGAACTAAAAACGTGTGTTTGTTCCACTTAAATTTTTTAAAAATATATATCTAACTTTTTTTTTCTTCATTTAAAAAAAATGTAACAAATATATAAATATATATATTTATACCCACATCTCCCTCCCTCCCTCTCTCTCTCTCCTCCTCTCCTCCTCCTCTCCTCCTCCTCTCCTCCTCCGACTACACACCTGTGTTGACCCCTCCGGTGAGGATCCAGGCCCCGGTGGTGACGGCGGCCTTGATGAGGCCCTTGCCGACCACCTGCTTGAGCCGCGGGTGGAGCTCAAAGTTCTGAACGCCTCCGTGCACCGAGATGAGGATCTTGGGAAGCTCCATGTGCCACTCCTTCTGCATCAGCCGCAGGATGCTCTCCGGCCGCGAGTCGTGGGACAAACGCACATACTGGGACACAAGGAGAGGAGGATCACGAGAAGCAGAGAACGCCAGCGTCACAAAGTGCGGCTGAATAATTACCAATCCACCGATGGACTGCATCGGCATAACATTTGATAAAAAATGGTTCTTAAATGGTTTTCTAAAAGGCTTTGTGGTTCTATGACGAACCATCACCTACTGAAGAAGCATTCTTTCGTTTGAGGGCGGCACCTTTATAGGTTCTTTAAATAACTCTTTAAGGAAATGGTTCTTTAAAGAACCCTGTTTCAAAGGTTCTTTGTGGAACCAAAAATGGTTCTTCTATGGCATCGTTCTGAAGAACCATTTTCGGTTCCAGATGGCACCTTCATTTGTCTGTGTGCAGTAATAAAGACCTTTTTTCTCTCCTCCCTTTCGCTATTTTGTGTTTGCTGGTTAAGATATCAACATAAATCATGTTGATCAATGGGTTTCCAGGACTTTACCAAATTTCCACGACCAAACATTTTGTGAAATCTCGGGTGTAGACATGAAAAAGTGAGAAGATGTCGTATTTAAACTAACAATGAGAATTCCAAAGTACATACACCGCGTCAATGAACATAAGAAGTGTCCATGAATTTCCCAAGGACTTTTCCAGGCCTGGAAATAATCATTTGAAAATTAGATGTCTCTTTCAGGTTTTCCATGACCGTACGAACCCTGATAATATATACACACATCAATCACATTACCACACAGGGTTATATGTAAATAAGTGCACATCTACATAAAAGAAAACCCCTTTAAATACAGCGTACGACTGTTTTATATCCACGCTCCATGAAGAATACGCCATCCCACCTTGGCTCGGTACGAGTGAGAGCCGCCCTGGAAGTTGATGACGCCGTAGGCATCGCTGGGGCTCGCCTCCGTGTGCTTCTCCACCGACCACTCCTCCAGCTCGGGCATGGACAGGTTGGAGCCGTCACCCAGCTTCACGTCCGAGTACTTGGTGGGCACGCTGGCCGTGAAGCCGACGTGCTGCCGCACCAGCCGTCCACAGCAGCATCTGAAAGGTGAAGATCAGATTTCATCGATGCAATAGTATACAGCCCGGTGGGTCATCGGATGGTGCGTCTAATAAAATGCTCCTATGAGATTTGTGCTTTGATGATATAGATCTGCATCATTTGTTGCATGTATTTCGTGCTTTATAAGCAAGTGGCTTTAGTCTTTTAACTTTCTTTGTCTTTTAATTGAAATATTAACGTATTGAATATGAATGTTTACTCTTAGGAAAGAAAGAAATAGAAAGAAATTTACATTTGTATTGCTCCCTATGGGGGAAATTCTTCTCTGCATTTGATCCATCCTTCGTAAATAAGGATCAGTGTGCTGCAGTGAAGCGCCTGGGGAGCAACTGGGGGTTCAGGGTCTTGCTCAAGGGCACTTCAACATGAACTATGAGGAGAACGGGGATTGAACCCGGTACCTTGTGGTTACGGGACGACGACCATGAGCTACAGCTGACCCCTATATATATATATACACATACACACACACACACACACACAGCCGACTCCTTATTATTTCCCTATTATCTGCATATGCAACATGAATGTGAAGCTTTGCGACTCAAGATAAACCACCCAATCTCAATTTTCTCATCCCAGAAATATAATATGAAGAAAACAAAGTTTAAAAAAAACATTATCCTCACAAACAACCACGAGAACAAGATATGACTGGATTTAAAAAGAGCTTCACTCTTATCGTTGCTCTTCAATGTATTATTAATATTATTATTAATGACCGACTTCAGAGTTGTAGCTTCCACACCTCCTTTAAATACCCGAGGTGAGATTTTGCATCCTGATATATAGCCAGGAGGTCAATTTCTGGGATATTAAAACGATTAAGTAATTGTCCTGCGTGTCTTTTCTGGTTTAAAGTGAGCGGTAGATTCTCTCAGACTAATCCTGTTGGGGGAACAAAGAAAAGAAATAAAAGATCAAACGAATACCTACCGGACGAGCTGTTGGCAAATCTGGCATCCTGGAAGGCATCTGGAAAGAATTTCACAGAAACACAATTACTCATTGATTTTTAGTCGTAATAAATACAAACCACTAGAATGTGAGAGTAGGTTTGAAAAAGACGGCAGAAGTTTGAGGACATTATGGAAGGTTATATGTCAGCCCAGATGTGGCCTTTAACCCACGAGAGGGTTGTGAAACCTGCCAAGGGGACTCGCGCCCATGCAGGCCTGTTCAATGTGTGCGTGTTCTCCAACACCGTTGAATCATCTCTGAGCAGCGGCAGCACGCACCGCAGTTAGCAAAGAAAACCCCGCGGCAAATAATTGATGTGAAAGAAAACACAAGTAGTAACCAAGTATCATTGTGAGTGTGAATTCTTGAAAGTGTAACTAAAAACTGGACTGCTTACACACAAAGGGGTGGTTCAAATAAACATATATATAATTTTTTAAATCAAGATCAATAAACATTTTACAACAAAGAAAAATATTTCTTATTTGCCCGTTTCTTTATAGCTGCTGTACCTTTAATTGAGCTATTTGGTGTGTGCGTCCCATGAACACATGGGGGCACATTGTGAGTCAGTGGCACGCAGTCAATAAGAAGCCTTCGCCGTGCAAGTTTAACACAGCTTTGTGAGATTCCAGTAAGTCTGCAGGAAAATCGTGCTTCACGTGATTACACACAGAAACAACAAAATAATCTAATTTAACATTAAACGTGAAATATTTGAATCCAATAATTCCCCAAAAATAAAATAAAACATCCTAAAATAGCAGTTGAGAAAAAAAAGAAAAGAAAAGAAAATCCCCCTCCTAAAATATAACACACAGGTGCATCACCCCCCCCCCCCCCCCCACACACACACACACACTTAACGCTGTAATTACAGTGACAGACATTATACATAAAGATTATGTGGAAACAGACTCATTTATTCTTTTGGAGAGTAGTGGTTAGGCTTTGGGCCTACTTTAACACGCACACACATACCGTACAATTACATCGTTTCCATGGTTACACTACAGTAGCTCTGAGCACATACCTGTGGGGGTCCTTTGACACTGGAAGTATGTACACACATTCCCGCTTGGTGAAAGTGCTTTCTATCCAGGGTTTCTGGGACTGCGGACGAAAAGAAACAGATTCGTATTGTGAGCAGTGGACTGACGTTCCTCATTTGTGTCCCCAGCGTCATTACGTTTGCATTTGAATAATTTAATATTCTAAAAAGAGCTCATTTGTTTAGCTGTCGAGTGCTCCTACAAAGAGTGCCATCATTAAATCCATTGTAGTTTCACAGAGACGACGAAGAATGCAAGAAAAGAAGATAAAAACGTGGGGATAAATCAAAAGTGCTAAACTGTCTGATTTCTCTGAAAATAACAGAACATCCTCCTGAAAAGGGGGCTGGTAACCTCTTAATCCAGGATTTAGTCTCTGAAAATCAAAAGGGATTAGGAGTTAAAAGAATAAAAAAAATATAAACAATGAGGATAACTTTAGTTCAGGCGCCCGCCGATTGTACATAAACCGCCAATCGAATATAATTCTGCCTCGCTTTTTTCTTTTAAAACGAGGATTTATGCCCCAGGAATTTTCAATTAAATGCCTCGCGCCTTATTGCCCCCACCGGTACGGCTCAGAGCGATTAGCACCATTAATCCCTCCCGAGCACAAAAGAGGGGAAACCTGCAAACGCCGTCACCTGCTTCCCCACCAAAGAGTTTTAGACGACTCGCGAAGCTCCAAAAAAAAAGTTTTTACGACAACCAGGGACGGACATGTTGCAGTTACCGTCAAATGACCCTCACTGGTCAACCTGTCCACGTCGTCTCAACGTCACTCATCATCTCTCTGAGACTCGTGACCCTGGTTCTATGCTGCCGACAACACACGGTGGTTTTAGAGGAACCGTATTCACCAACAGGTCATCCCTGCCGCTTGACCAGTGCCACTTTAGCCGCCGCGCCTGTACCTTGATTTCCTCCTCCTCATCTCTGTGTTTAAGGGATTTGTACAGAAACATGCCACGGCTCCTTCGCGCATCTCCCGGAACAAACCGCAGTCGCCGCAGCTTCTTTCCCCCCGAGCGCCAGAGGATCACCCGCAAGACAAAAATCGCTGCACTTCTCTCCGTCTCTCCGAAGAAGATTTTTCTTCTTCTCCAGAAGATGTCTCAAAGTCTGCGGCGGCGCCCGCTACCAGACAGATTGACCCGAGTTAAAAGCTGAGCGATCGGGGAGGAGGTGGCGCCCTCCACAAAACTCCCATTTTGCAGGTTAATCTGTAAGAAGCCACTCGGGGTGACGGATGAATGTGTCTGAGAGCGACTAGATATTATACTTAAGGCTGGGGAGAGACGAGGGAGGGAGTGGGAGAGGATTAGTGGATGGGCAGAGGCCTCAATGATATACACCTCGTTGTCTAGTGAGGACACACCACCAACTGTGACTAACGCACTCCACACAAAACCTCTCCCAACAACACAGGGCCCCGCACCTTCTTTTGAAACTCATTACTAAAAAGAACAGCATACATCAAAACATTAGAATAATCCAACACAAACTAAAGTTCACCCTGTGAACTAAACAAAAAAGAAACATGGAACCCAAAACACGTGAAGAAATCTGCAGCGGGCAATCGGATTGATGACCCGTTTTTTTTCTTCTCTCGTGTACTTAATCATATAAATATGACTTCTTTTTTTAAACACAAAATTAAAAAAAGTAATAATAAATCATGCAGTGGTTTGGTATCAAAAACGTTTCGGCAAAATTAAATTTCTAGCAATTTTGCTTTGATAGTTTGTTTTTATTGTAATTTTTGTTATTTTTAATGCAGAGCTTTTAGGATTTTTTAATTATGTGTTGTAAAGCGTCTGTAGGAGCCATTTTCTTATGTTTTTGTTACTTTGGACCTCCCACCACTAGGTGGAGCAAGTTTGCTTTAAGGTGTCGTTTGTCCCGACTTAACGAGGTGAAGTGGGAGGCCAGGTGTTGCTGATTGACGAGACCTAACAGTTTTTGACCGTCGGAATGTGAGCCAGGTCTGTAGGTAATGACCCAACTTAATGATTGTTAATAAAACCACAGGAGAACTTATCGGGACTCTTGGTCTTACTAAAAACGCGTCTAAACCTTCGACAATGAGCAGCCAGTAGTGCCCCCGTTAAACACTACAGCGTCTTTGAGTATTCTGAAAAGCGCTATAGAAATTGTATGTATTATTAGAATTTGATGGCGAGTTCAAGAAACTGCTCAGAAACTCATTTTCGTCAACATACACCGCAGCTCAAACTTTTCCCTGAAAACTGCGCGGCGGTAGTGACGCGTCTGCAAAGAGGAGACGGGTGCGTTTCATGGAACCCATTTTCATTTAGATATCGTGACATGAGGGGAAGCAACCGGCCTCTGTGGATGTGGCCTTGCACGTGTTTCACCTCGCCTACATTCAGCCCATCATTTAGCCACCTTCCCAGTAAGCTAGCATGAAATAGTCACTTCCCAGTGGATTCCTTAGGTTACCTTCACTCTTTGATTTTGTATAGTTTACACCAGGGGTGCTCACACTTTTTCAGCATGCGAGCTACTTGTAAAATGACCAAGTCAAAATTATCTACCTAATGATCGACCTTAAATTACTCCTGCTGTAATTTGGCGCTATAGAGAAAATTTCAGGGTGGTGGGCGGAGATTTCAGGGGGGCGGGTCAATTTTTTTTAATGTCGTGCGATCTACCAATACTACGCCGCGATCGACGTATTGAGCACCCCTGGTTTACACCGACTTCCGAGCTGAAATTATTTTTCGGCTGTGCTGAAATAATATATTCTGGAGTCTTATTTACCAGCTGCTGTAAATAAACAAGACAACAGAAACAATATGTACCAGTCGATGTGGATCTCTCAACAATTTGGCAATGGTTATCGGCCCCCCAAAGAAAAAAAAAGAAAAAAGAGATCGGGGCATCTCTAAAGGTTCTCCATTTTTTGTTTTGCATTCCCATCCGTAACTCAAATCGCGATACAAGGCGATCCAAGAGTTTTATGTTACATTACGTGTCATTTCGCTGAAGCTTTTATCCAAAGCGACTTCCAATCATGTTACATTCACACCGTAGACACAGCTAACGGGTTAAGTTATTCAGGGTTAAAACTGTTGCTCAAGAACACATCGACTAGGGCGGGGATTGAACTGCCAACCCCCTGATTGAAAGACAGACCTGTCAGGGTTCTTACACATGTTGACCAATGGATTTCCAGGACTTTAAACCAAATTTCCATCACCAAACTGAAATCTCAGTATAAACATGAACAATTTAGAACATTTTGCTTATCAAGAGCGTACGCCGGCTTATATTTTGAGCGTCTTTCTTTGAAAAAACATATTAATTATTTCAAACTCGGCGTAAATGAACACGTGATTATAACACATTTCCAGGACTTTTCCAAAACTTTTGTGATTTAAGTTTTTTCCATGACTTTTCCAGGCCTGGAAATGACCATTTTGAAAATTCCATGACTTTTCCAGGTTTTCCATGACCGTACGAACCCTGTATTCCACTCAACATCTGGAGCTTGTGGTTACGTGAGCCTGTGAAAATCAAAATTATACGTGTGTCGGTATAGGCGAAGAGCAGCAGCTCCAAGTTACTGCTTCTAAACTTCTTCGCTTAAACAACAGAGCGAGGGACTTGTATGAGAGTGGAAAACATGAAATACCAAACCTCTCTGTGTACATTACATAATAATGAACTGCAGCACGGGTTATATCAAGTTGCTATTCCCTCCAGTGTTTTTTGTGGCAGTACAAAGCACATGCAAGTCAGCTGCATGCCTGACCAGGAGCTACAGCTCTGCAGAGTGAAGGGAAGCAGTGTGGGGGGGGGGGGGGGGGGGGGGATCAGCTGGATAAGATCTAGAGGGGAGCACTCCATTCATAAAATCAACTAACTGATACTGTGACCATTATTTAAATAAAAAACCCATCCAGAGCTACTGGAAAAACTATTTCCCCCCCATCAGAAGTTGTGTGTGTGTGTGTAACGGATTAGAGCGTGAGATAACAGAGCTCAGAGAGGCATGTCACAGTCACTCAACAGGCTGAAACATGCAAGCCATTACACACACACACACACACACACAAACATGGTCAGGACACACACACACACAATCAGGACACACACACAGAAGTACTCCTAGAATCTATTCTGGAGCACAACAAAGTGATGCAAGACTATTTTCTACCACCTCACAGGGCGCTAAAGCCCCAAGGTAATGACCAGTTCAACGATCCCCTTTTACGTAAGAAACACTGTGACTTGCAGTAATAAAGCACTATTACCGATTGTTGCTATAGATTAAAATCAAGCTGAACCAGACCAGGATTGATGAATCAGCATTAGTTCATTAGACTGCTTTCACAGAAGTTCCAATCATGGAAGCTGGGGCATGTGACCAACTCACTGTGGGAAATAAGACAGTTTTGCACTGAGGCAAAAAACAAATAAACGAAAAGGCGATGGCTGCTCAGCTCAGAAAAAATATAGGCTAAAAAAATCTATACCCCATTATGAAATTAGAAATCATCTGTACAGGGTTCTTACACATTTTGACCAATGGATTTCCAGGACTTTAAACCAAATTTCCATGACCAAACTAAAAACTCGATATAAACATGAACAATTTAGAAAATGTTGCGTATTGAGGGCGTAGGCCGGCTTATATTTTGAGCGTCTTTCTTTAAAAAACATTAATTATTTCAAACTCGGCGTAAATGAACATGTGATTATAACACATTTCCATGACTTTTCCAAAACGTTTACGATGTAAGTTTTTTTCATGACTTTTTAAGGCCTGGAAAAGACCATTTTAAAATGCCATGACTTTTCCAGGTTTTCCATGACCGTACGAACCCTGTAATATATGTATTGATGTTACATGCCACAACATAGTGGGGCTAAATGATAACATCTGCCGAATGTATCCGACTAATATGTGCAACTGCTTGGCGATCACATCCACATTATACATTTCATTTATTTAGTTAACGCTTTTAAATAACATCTCAAATAAAGTTGGGTGAATTTACCTCGTGTCAGAGATGCACTGTATACCATATCGGGATGTTTAATGACCAGGTCTGATGGATTAATCAATTTGATGAAGAACTGTTATTACTATTGAAAATGCGTAAGGTTAGATTTGATCGCCGTGTATTTATTTATTTGTATGCGTGTTACTCGCATAACTCAATAAGTATTAAACCGAATCGCATGAAATTTGGTGGGATGTTTGGTTATTATCCGGGGACCATTTGATTAGATTTTGGGATCGATCGGGTCAAAGGTCAAATCTTCTTTTTACCATAGTGCGGTTAATTTCTATCCAAGTGGCGTGCAACTAATGCCAAAATGTTCATAATTCAATGCCCAATCTTGTGATATGCGAAGGTACGCGCTCTACCGAGTTCCCGCTCTAGTTTGTCAGGTTTTGATGCACAATTGAAGACGTAACTATATGACAACATAATAAATATAATCATCTCAAACGACAAAACACGATAAAAGGTTTGATCCGCTCTCTCGTAATCTAAACTCCCATCACATTGGTAATAGACAAGCACTGGTTTTATTAGGATAGTTGATTTGTGGTAACTATTGCCTCGTTGTCACACTGTAATAACATAATAATAATAATAACTCATGCCTCCATGTCATCTTCTCTTTCCAGTCACACTCAGCTCTTCTGCTCGACCAGAGGAGACTAAAGAGGACCTCATGATGGAGAAGAACAGGAGGCCCGAAGAGGAAAAAGTTGCACCAAACAAACACAAACGTCGAGACAACGTCTGAAGCGGGCCTGGAACATTTACCCGTCACCAGACCGCTAACAGAGGTCTCACGAAAAGGTCCGAGGAGATAAAAAGCACTATTTATAAAACACGACTAAACTTTCAGTATAAACGGTCGGCGGTGTCGACTTGTTACCGGCAGTGCCAGCGTGTTATGTCCCGACATCTGGTATAAATGTGGCTTTAAAACCAGTGCCAACTGCTCTTTAAAGTTCACCCTACATGTCTTTATTCTCTCCGTCTTTTCACGTTTAAATAACCCGTTGCTAAACGTCGGCTCCCGGGAGGGAGAGCTTCCGGCGAGCTAGCTAGCTTCGGTTAACTACCTAGCATTTAGCTCGCGAGCTAGCTTACATCAGCTCGCGAGCGTTCGCGCGGGTGTGATTTCGGGGTGTAGAGAGCGCGTGACACCTCGTTCCCTTCACTCAATGCGTGGAAGTCACGGGGTATTTTAGCGGTTGGTCGGTCAGTTGGCTCGGCCGACGGGCTGGGTGGCTGACAGGCAGCATGCATGCGGGGGGAGGAGGAGGTAAAGGGGGACCTGCCACTCAGAAAACCGCCGATCAGTCACGACGGGACTCGAGCGCCAATTTGACAACACGATAAAAAGGTTTTTTGTTGTTTAATCGGGCCACCTGAGATCGGATCACGTACCATTCTCGTCACCGTTGAGACTCAGGAAGAGCTGCGTCGTGGCTTGTATCCATCTATCGGCGGTGCTCTCGGTTAGCCGTGGAAGGAAAGCCCAGTGGACGTCGGTGAGATCCGCTTCGGCTGCAGCTCCAACGGAAGGTTGCTTTTTCATAATTGTGCGACTCCAGACTGACGCTGCATGACGACCCGGCTGACTCAGCCGGCGCGCGGTCACGTGGCCCGAGGGGGCGGAGCCAGCGGCCACATGTGCGCTTTGTTTTAGTTCCTGATAATGACTAAGAGCCAGCAAAAAAAGGGAGAAAACACGACATTGTTTTTAACTTACTGTCTCACTTGTTTAAAAGCCTGTCTGACCGGTAATACGGCGACGCAGGCGAACAGTTTATCTTTATTATAAGGTAATCGTTCTAATATTTGTAATCCTCCTTTCACTTTACTGAATACATTGTGTCATTTAAACACCAACTTCAAGACAACTGGCATTTGGTTAATTACATATTCTATGGCCTGCTTTGTATCTTTTGTTTATTTATTTGTCTTTATTTGTTTTATTGCGATTTAACCTTCACTGCTTCAAGAATCTGTTGATCAATAACATGATTTCCCTTTCTTTGCAAATGTAAATATTAGAAAGTGTAATTTAAACACCAACTCAAGACTTACCTGTTTAAACTGGCATTTGGTTGATTACATATTCTATGGCCTGCTTTTTATGTTGTTTATTTATTTTTCTTATTTGTTTTATTGTGTTTTTAGTTTTTTTACTTCACCATCTTCTACTGTGTATCTTACTTTAAAATGTGTTGGCCCCTGTTCCTGTCAATTTGTTTTAATCGACTACCGTACTGCACTTTGACCCTTTATCTGTCATAAGTTCTATATAAATACACCTTACTTACTAACAGCTTTATTAATAGCTAACACACCACATAGCCTAGCAAGTGTTTTATAAATAAGTCAGAAGTAACTGTGTGTTAATCCTCATCCACTTTATTTATTTGTAGACCGAAGTAATATATAACGTCTTTTACACTTGCAGACTCAACCATTTATAAATCTCCTTTTATTAATTATTTATTGGCAAAATAACTGCAGACTTTAGGACCTGATTGAAAATGAGAAACAATCAACGTGTATTAATGTTTACCTACATTTAGGACATGCGTTATTCAAGCAGATAACAACCGGACAAGCACCGACACTTATTTGTTACACATATATTAACCATTAACATGATATCAATCACAAATGAGTCATATCACAAAGAGTTAGTGATTTGGAACAAAGACATTTCCTAGAATGTCATACAGCTGTCAGTTAAGTCTCTTTCCTCATTGTTATAAAAGTACAAAGATGCATTTGATTTATGACTTTTAAAAATATATTTATAACAACTGCATGATTTATAATGCAACAAACTAAAATATGATTTAAGTGGCAAAATACTCAAAAACACAAAGAATATGTGCATTATAAACACTAATAAGGACTGGATACATCAAAGACTTCAGAACTCAGATGCCTAGCAATTTTACATTCAACATATTTATAAATAATATTTTAAAAGAATAGTTTTCAATGGGCTCCTATCGACTACAATGGTAATACTTAACAGTGTCGCAACCTTTGTTATATAATTAATTTAAATGATGTAATTTAAAGAGACAATTGATTGATCCTACCTCACAGAACATAAAGGGCCTCACAAGAAGTGTAATAACTGTCTTTCATCTCACTTTAAACACTTAATTACAGATTTTGTGTCCATGTGGAAGTTTCAACAAGGAACCAAATACACATCCATTAAATATAAGTTCACTTTAATATAAGGCGATGAAATAAATCACATCATACAAACGGGTGACGCAGAAACAGTTATCAAAAACGTATCAATGTGGCTTCGAGTAATTTAAAACCTACCCCACCCCTGATGGGACAACTGTAAAAGCTGAACATTATAAAGTGCTTCCTCATTTTGTCGTATTCTATTATGGCCAAGGCAAAGTCAATATGTGAACCTAAGAAAAGCTTCCAGGCACTAAACAAAGCCAACATAAGTTATTAACTTTCTAGCCAGCTGCAGAAGACAAATTAACCCCTTACTGCTTCAAGAATCTGTTGATCAATAACCGGATTTCCCTTGCTTTGCAAACATAAAAATTAAAAAAGTAAAAATAAAAAAGCATCCAGCAGTAACGGTCGCTTCTCAACACTGCAGGACGTCAGCAAACGTCTCCTTCTACGGCACAGTCAGCTCTTCCCTCTAAAGAAAAGATAGAGAAAAAGGAAGAATTTATATATTTTTTGGTTCACCGAATACAAATTGACGGACGAAGAGATTTTTTTTTTTATGAAGTTACATTTTTGCAAAGCGCCTACAACACCAGACGGGGGCCCGTACGTTCTACATGTATAGCAAGCCAGAGATCACATATCCTCATCCCAATAACTGCAAGCAACAACATGCAGAGGGCAACATGGACGTGTAGATGACTGCATGAAAGGATGGAGGGATGAGAGTATGAATTCTCTCACTGGTTGGGGAAAAAGATGAATGAGTGATGAAAGAGAATGATAAAAGCAAAAAATAAGAGATGAAGTTATTCCAGGGCCACGGCTTGAACACAAGAGGTGTTGCTGAGAAGCTCTTCAGACATTTCTGACTATTTCCAATCAACTAGAGACACCTAGTGGTGAGTTAATGCAAGTAACAATGTCTTCCCAAAAACAAACAAAAAAAAGGCAGATCGTCTGTCTGCGTTTATAATATCACATTGACCCCGGAAATTAGGGGTTAAAAATGTCCACAAAAAAAAGATAAAAGGAGGTCAAAAGAAGCCCCTAAGAAAAGATTAAGACACTGCGGTCAGCAAGACGATGGCATGGCGTGAGATGGAGGGTGAGAGTTGTGAGGTGAAGCGATGCAAACCTGGCAGCAAAGGCTCCCTGGACGAGTCCAAGACCTGGTGGAGATGAAGCCGGGTCAGAATTGTGTCTGTTTCCTGCCCCCCTTTGGTCATCGCTCACATACAAAGACACAACCACGCAACCGTCTCTCAGAAGACCTCAAATAAATCTCGGATCTCGGGGCGAGAGATGTTTAGAATTTCAAAGGATTTTTGCAAGATTTTTTGTTAAAACTACAAAACGTCGTATATTAATTACATTTCATAACTTCCAAGAAGCCATGGACTTGGATCTCAACTAGGATATATGTATACATTTTTATTTTATTTCCACTTTTACCAGTTTACTGTGATGGATACCAGTGTAAGGATTATTTAAAGTTTATTTTCATACAGTATAAGCAACAGTTGTTACCAATGGCCGACTGGAAGCTCTGAAAAACAATCCAAAAACTTACAAATATAGTTTGGATAACACACATTTGTACTAAACAAGCTCAACCATAAAGAAACAGCTGCTGTGGTCCTTAAAGACTGATGATTTTATCTGCCATATATAGTTTGTTAATTATAATATAAATGGGGAATTTATAGTACTAAAAACGTAGGAATACTCACATGCCAACAATAGATTAATTCAAAGCTAATTTAAAGAAGTTTCTGTCCTGCAGCATATTAGATTATGTTTTTTTGTGGTTGTTTTTAATTCCATCTTTGTACGTTGTGTGTGTGTATTTATGTCTGTGTCCATATACTGTGTACATACACTTTATTTTTCTTATTTAGATAATTTAATTATTCTCTCCTTTCATTTTTTTTAAGATACACTGCTTAATATTTGACTTTTATAAAAAAATGTAAATATCATAAACAGGATATTCCTACATGTTGTATAATGCCACTGCTGGGCATTCTGGATCCATTCCCAAAACACATTCATAACATGTCCTTCCCTCATTGTGGGAGAAGTCACCTAATAGTAATTAATGGTGTCTGTCTGTCTGTCTGTGTGTCACACACACACACACACACATGGCTAAGGAGTGTGTAAAATATGTAAAAGATACCTTTTTATAGCCGATTACATTTGTAATACACTACAGTAACTCACAGGAATGTCTGTAGAAGAGCAAGCCTGAATTACGGTTAGTGCAACGACGGTGTTGTGATGCTGTTGTGTTTACTAAAAAAGGGGCAATTAGTAATAAAAAAGAATACACACTTCACATTAAAACGTATATATCTATAAGAGAAGAAAAGTGATGAAAGCCTCTCGATGTGCACTCTGCAATAGTGCCGTCTGTGTTTCGTGAAATGGTGCTTGAAAAACACGTCACAGATAAAGTGAAGCTCTTCAGAAATACAGTGAAACCTGTGTGAACGCAGGAAGTACCAACAGGAAGTACCAACAGGAAGTATATATAGAAACTCTCTCTCTCTCTCTCACCGGTCCTCTCACCTGATAGGTGGTTCCCGCCCAGAACTGCTTCATCTCCCCCCGGCAGGCAGCCACCACAGCGCAGGTTATCAGGGTGAAGGGCACCAGGTAGAGGAGCGCGGGCTGACCCGCCCCCGACAGCAGCATCACAGCAAACGTCACGGCCATCCCCAGCAGGTAGGCTGGAAGAGAGACGCACAAATACAAAACACATTAAAAACAAATGTACCTGAAAGTAATTTTTTTTTTAAGGCACTCGCAAAATATCGTCTGATATATATCAAATATGTCCACTGTTGGAGCTATTTATTTGATATTAGTATTTAGTTATTTTATTGACAAGTATTGTTTAATTGTTCAGGTTGTTTGCTTATGTAAGTTAGATATTTTGATTTACCGTATTTTTTGCACTATAGGGCGCACTTAAAAGCCTTTAATTTTCTCAAAAAACGACAGTGCGCCTTATAATCCGAAGCGCCGTATATATGGATTAATTCTGGTTTTGCTTACTGACCTCTAAGCGATTTTGTGTGGTACAAGGCGCTCACGGCGCTAAGTCAAAATGTTTTAGTACGACTTTGGTAAACTACAAAGCCGCACCGCTTGCAGCATTACGGCTACCGTAGCCAGGAGCGTCGCGGAGTAATACATACTGTAGCGACCCTGGGTCAGGAACGCTACGAGACGTAGATGGCTTATAGGGTGTTTATTCAAGGAACATAGAACAAGCTACTGTTGGCCGTAGCCTACGCCAAAACGACAACAAACCGCCGTGAAACCTCAAAACCAGCTTCACGTCTGCTCCGGGTCATAGCTCCGATCCGAACCCGCGGAACACAACAACACACACACAACAACATCACTCGCTGTCCAATCACAGACCCGCCTCACAGCTACCAGCTCGTGAGACGTTCAGTTACATCCGGACATAACATTTCCCTCAGTCCGTTACAATACTGTGCTTCACCATAATATTACAGTGTGTGTAAAAGGATCCCAAAATACAACTGAATAAGGTTGGTAGTTATTGTGAATACGCTCATTAACGTTTGAATAATGTTGAGAATTATTGTGAACGCGTTTAATAAAGTTTGATCGACTGACTTATCTGACTGTTTTTTTTCCGCTTAATGCGCCTTATAGTCCGGTGCGCTTTATATATGAAAAAAGATCGAAAATAGACCATTCATTGACAGTGCGCCTTATAATCCAGTGCGCCCTATAGTGCGGAAAATACGGTATTAGAATACCTTTTTCTTGTGATAGTTTTTAGTTTAATTCGTTGTTGTTGTTTAGTTATATTTAGTGTTTTGATTCTTAACTTGTTCACTAATTGGGTAACACTGTGGTTATATGTAGGAGTAGGCAGGTACAGGACCAGCATGCACCTGGGTAGGCCTATGGAGAGGCAGCGTTAGGAGTTCCTTTGTTATTGTTTGTTTGCTTGTTTTGTTTGAAGTTAAATAAATTATCAGAAAAACAGAATCCTGAACGGACAACGCTTTCTTTTGGCTAAACCACAAACTCTATGGAGCGTCAGTGGCAATTTGATTTATGTTATTTTTTTAATGTATTGGATAAATAGCCACTACATCCACACTGATGAATAAGCAAGTTAAATCAAACACATTATTAAATGCATGGCGTGTGCAGTTGAGCAGTAAAGAGCAGCACAGCTGATATTACAAACAGGGGATATATAAAAACAAATCAAATGCACAGTAGCCTGTTATGTGACGGTGGTATACTGTACACATATCCTTACAGTATCAACGATGGATATATATATTCAACACGTGATGAATACAGTTATAGTTGAACTGTGATGTACCTGTGCAGCAGCAGAGGAAGTAGATCTTCTTGCTGCTGTTGATCCAAACGTCAAATCTGCTGCAGTAGGCCACCAGCAGACCTGTTGGACCAATGAGGACGCAGCGGTTGAGTGAAACATCAAACTATGAAGAGCTCAGAAGCAGTGCTGCCGCTTGTGTTTTTATCTTATTTTTTTAAGATAGCAACACATGAGAGCTGGGCCGCACTGTGCGAACATTACACATGATACATTAACCCTCCTGTTACCTTCAAATTTACGAACATATTTTACCCTCGGGGTCAATTTGACCCCAGCAATTAAAACCTCCAGAAAATTATTAGAATTAATATTGTTTCCCAAGTTTAAGTGTCACTTTATGTTTGTTTGTTGACTACCTAAATAGCCCTTTAAATAAATAAAAAAGTTGATATTTCTTATGTTTGACACAGTGAAAAACAGCCTGGGGTCAAATTTACAAATTTATAAGTTTTGTACAAGACATTAAAAACATATCGTCATGTGAATTTGAGGTTTTCCCCAGTTTCCAATAAATTAGGAAAAGTCATGAAATATGAAGCAAAAAAAATGATGTCAATCATTTTTTAGAGACGTTAAACATTGAATGGGATCAAATTGACCCCAAAGGTAATAGGAGGGTTAACTGGTTTATTTACTCTAGTTAAACTGAGAGCAGCGACAGTTTAAACACCACCGGTGACACTTTAACCTCACCTGGGATAATGATATCGCCATAACCCAGAATGGAGAACTGCATCCCACACAGGTTCTGAGCCCAAGCGGAGAACCGTGGGACACGCATGACCACCGGCAGCTGGGACGGAAAAACATTTGCATATATGTTAATAAAGACGCGTGACTCTCTACTTGATATTTAGTTTCTCAAAGCAGCGGTTTGGTGCATATTGCTTTAGAACAGGAAAAAAAACTCTGCTTCAGTTTTCCAGCGATGGTTTAACAATCCTAAATTAAATCCCTGGGAACTTTAACTGAGGAGCAAAAACACTTACAATATTCATAAAACAATGCTTATAAAAATGGAAAATAAATACAGAATAAATTCAATAAAACAAACTGAAATCTATAGAAGTATAAAACACCAAAACATTGCCCGTGAACCGATTCCTCTTGAGCAGAACTGCTGTGTTCAAAAGACAAATCAAGTGACTTTTCAACACCTGACAATGATGAGAGAGTCTTTCATTTGTAAAGAAGTACGGTAAAAGCATTTTTAGATTATTTTCAGAAGGAGGATAACCGCCAATAATGTAATAAACATTATAGATTAGGCTTGGACGGGCTGATTGGGTCTATGTCGATGTGTCAATCATGTGTGTTTGTAGTTGAACGAAGACTAAACTCAACTGATAGGTCAGTTGCATGTTCCACAATGGTAGACTGACCTCTGGTGGTGTGTTTTGGGTACTGCAATTTTTACATCAACGCATTTATCAGAAGTGGAGAATCTAAACCAAAGACAAATAAACAAAAGAAAAGGCCAACACAGAACTTTCCCAGCATAGTTTTCACGGCCTTTTTAAAGGGTTCTGCTCATGAGAATCTATCTTGAGACCACACATCTACGACCCCCAATCCCTTTATTGAGACAAGAAGACGGTGGTTAACAAGTGAAGCCTTACTTTCTCAGAGGGCGCCTGGGGTTCGGCGGGGACCTGCACCATGTTACCTTGCGTCTACAACAGAGCCCACCCAACCCCAACGCACAGTTAGTCAATCAGTCCGTCATCGTAGGATGTAAACAACAAGCAGAGCAGGATGCTCATGAGGCCGCAGCAGAGTTGAAGGGGAATTCCACCAAGCTTAGCTTTTAGATTGTTGTCCAGGACTGATGGGTGATAAAACTCCTGCCCTCTGCTCTTCTTGAACACACATTCACGCCTCTAATTTAAGTCATTCACGGAACGATGTTTCTTCAATCTCATAATAAAGTGAACAATTTTGGCTTCGTAGCACGCAAAAAACAACCCTAGGTCAGGATAAACGTGACAAAAGAAAATGCGGATTTACCACAAATACAAAGTCTATCTTTTTGTCATAATTCTAAATATTTAAACTAATGTACAAAAAAAGAGGCTGTCCGTTAATTTAATGTAATAACAGATAGACATGATCTTTATTGGGGACGCTACGATTGACCAGCGGACGGTATTCAGTAAAAATATGCAAATTTGCTTTTTTTTGGCACCCGTCCCTAATTTTGCTTTATTGTGAACAACACATGTGTGTTCCCATCAGCAGAAGGAGAGCTGGCTAACAATGAGAAGACCGAATATGGAATCTGATAAAATACACTACCGTTCAAAAGTTTGGGGTCACTTAGAAATGTCCTTATTTTTCAAAGCATAGTTTTTTTCAATGAAGATAACATGACATGCATCAGAAATGCACTCTACACATTGTTCATGTGTTAAATGACTATTCTCTGGTTTTTGATGAAAAAACTACATCGGTGTCTATAGGTCCATCTCCAGTGTTCTAATGGTACATTGTGTTATCGCCTTAGAAGACTAACGGAGGGTTAGAAAACCCTTGAAAACCCTTTTTGTGTGAGCGCAGCTGAAAACAGTTAGGCTGGTGAGAGAAGTTATAAAACTGGCCTTCCTTTGAGCGACAAGTTTGAAGAACAAAATTAATATTTAAAATAAAAATCATTATTTCTAACCTTGTCAATGTCTTGACTATATTTTCTATTAATTTTGCAATTCATTTGATAAATAAAAGTGAGTTTTCATGGAAAACACAAAATTGTCTGTGTGGCCCCAAACTTTTGAACGGTAGTGTATATTTAGAAAATTTGATTTGGTGAATTTCCCCCTTGAAGGACGAAGCGATGCGGGAGGACTAACCTTCTCTCCTGATGCATCCGGGCCGAGGGCAACCTGCACCATGATGCTCACTCCATTCTGTCGACAGAAGAGACAAATTTCCCCTTGGGGATTAATAAAGTATATATCTATCTATCTATCTATCTATCTATCTAAGAGACGCCAAGACGTCATATGATGCCACTCGTCCAATCATCACACTAAAAACATCTCCGATCGATGGAGATGGCCGTCAGTGTGCGGTTGTGTCTATGGTCCCTTAATAGGTGAACATTTAAAATCAGAAAAATACAGAGGAATGACTTTAAAGCAGTGGTGTATAAAGTACCCAAAAGTCATACTTGAGTAAAAGTAAAGATACTTGACTGGAAAATTACTCAAGTAAAAGTAAAAGTCACCTCTGAGAATACTACTTGAGTAAAAGTATGAAAGTATCTGATTTTTTTTGTACTTAAGTATTGAAAGTAAAAGTAAATGCTGTTAATAAAAAAAACAAAGGGTTAGAATTTTGAGAATTATGAAGTTTATTTGTTTTGGTGCTGTGGCCGCCATGAACAAGGAGTATGAGCTTGGATGAACTTAGCAATATATGAATACTATGAAATTACTAAAATATAAAAACACGATTAACAGAAAAAAGCAGAACCAAAATCATCACTTTAAAGTGAAAAATGTATTATTCATCTTCAAAAGAAGTTGATTTTCAAAATGGACAGATTTCAGTGTCGCTCTTCTGGGGCTGAAGACGAGTCCTGCGATGCTGAAGAGCCGTTCACATGATGCAGGTAGAGTGTGTCTAGCTTCACAGGCCCTGATGCAGGTAGAGTGTGTCTAGCTTCACAGGCCCTGATGCAGGTAGAGTGTGTCTAGCTTCACAGGCCCTGATGGTGCAGGTAGAGTGTGTCTAGCTTCACAGGCCCTGATGGTGCAGGTAGAGTGTGTCTAGCTTCACAGACCCTGATGCAGGTAGAGTGTGTCTAGCTTCACAGGCCCTGGTGCAGGTAGAGTGTGTCTAGCTTCACAGACCCTGATGGTGCAGGTAGAGTGTGTCTAGCTTCACAGACCCTGGTGCAGGTAGAGTGTGTCTAGCTTCACAGGCCCTGATGCAGGTAGAGTGTGTCTAGCTTCACAGGCCCTGATGATGCAGGTAGAGTGTGTCTAGCTTCACAGACAGCAGCACACAGTTGGGACGCATTTCAGCAAGTCAACGTGATCCACGTCTCCATCCAGCTGTTTGCTGCTGTCATGTGCTTGAGATGACGAAGAAGTCCTCTTCATCAGATGAACTGGACCTGGTGGCATCACATAGCTGCAGGGAGGGTTCTTCCATGTGCTGCTTGATGTAGTCCATTCCTGAAATAAAGTGAGAGTATTACAGACATGATAGAATTAATAACACTTCCTAACATGTCATGACCCCAACCTAAAGTTTTGTCCAAAATAGTTTGTTTTAATTTGAGGTTTATACATTTAGTTTCATGCACTGTCCGTGCATCCAGAGTTGATTTGTGAATATGTACTTGTATCTCTGTAGTTAAACACAACAACAGTCCCAAATCAATATAAATCGCCATTACTGGACCGTCACTCTTATAATATTAATACAAATAATGATAATAATGCTGTAATGATTAGCATTATATTATAGCTAAGACGACTCAAATCAACACATTTTCACAACTGTCAAAACACTTCTTCAGCTCATTAACTCGCTAGAGATCCGTCTGCTGCACTCACCTAATTGTCTCATTTAATTGACGATAGCTAGCGAACGTTAGCCTAACGTACAACATGCGTAGGACAATCACTGTTGCCCCCCCCCCCCCCCCTGCCAAAGATATAATTTACTTCAATCCTGAGGACAACACTGCTAGATATCTTAACAGGTTTATGGTGACTAAACATTAACGTTGCGGCTCATGGGATTAATCTTAATTTACCTCAATGTGTTTCCTGAGGTTGGTGAGTTGTTGAAGGCCAGTATCTCCGTAGCTTTCGGTCGGCATAAGAGGCACTTCATCCGGTAGGAAGGAACTTTCACTCCGACCAAAGAAAAGAGTTCGCCCAAATATGGCCACGGACGTTGCTCTTGGTCCCCGTTGTTGTTAGAGTAGCTTCCATTGCTGCTCCACATGAAATGAGTCGTATCTGTAGCCGCTCGCTAACATCCTGGGCATCACACAATAGAAAACACGCGGCAAGGACCACTGACCCCCAACCTGGTGCTCGTGCTGCGTTCAGGTGCGCTGCGGCGTGTTCCACAACAGTCCGCGATGTTTCTCATGATTATTTTTTCCGTAGTAACGAGTAACGAAACCGTTTCAGGGGAAATGTATCGGAGTAAAAGTACAAGTTTTCATTGCAAAATGTAGTGAAGTAAAAGTAAAAGTAAACAGAAATATAAGTAGTAAAATAAAGTACAGATACCCAAAAAAACTACTTAAGTAAAGTAACGAAGTACTTCTACTTCGTTACTATACACCACTGCTTTAAAGAGTGATATCAGTGGCAGTTAAAATCATCTGAAAAACCCTACCGCTCCCAATTCAACAAAATAAATACATGTCATCATACCTTGGTGAAGAAAGGAGTAATGAAAACGAAGAAGACGTCATACACGAGCAGGAGGCTCAGCAGGATCACACAGATCTGTGGCATTATGGGGGAAAAGGATGCATCAAAGATTCGATTCTGAGAAAAACACATTTTGACATTTCAACACAGCTTTATCAGCATTATTATAAAATATATATATAGAAGATATTATTATAATATATATATATTATTATAATATATATAATATATTATTATAATATATATATAGAGAATATATTATTATTATATATATATATATATATAGAATATATTATTATAATAGACAGTGAGGGTAAATGTACAGAGGTCTGTCTTGTTGAGACAACAATATAAAAAGGCAGTGTGTGACAGACTAATGACAGAAGACAATAAATCTAACAAAAAATAATTCAACAATCATCAATCGGAGCCTAATTATGATGAATAGTGTGAAGATTAGCGTTAGAGAAAGAAGGGAGTGTGATCCTGAGAGAACATGGTACCTTGAAGTTGGACAGAGAGATGGTCTTCATGAAGTTGAGGCAGAAAGCAACGCCAAGGAGGTCCTGCAAGATCCAGATCCACCTGGAGGGACGACCACTTCATATTTGAGCTTGTGTTGTAACTTTAACAAGAACAGTTTGCCTCTCCTTAAGGAAACGCATCGAGTTACAGCCGTTTAAAAAACACCCTGCGTTGGTAAATTGAGCTAAAATCACAACATAAAGAGCAATTTTATGAATGAACATCGATTTTGAAGCCATATGTTTGATAGTTTACCAAGAGACTTTGGCTTTGATGGCTTTCGGCTGAACATTATTACTCTGAGGAACACCGCTACAACGAGACACGAACTGTAATAACATGCCGGTAATGAGAAAATACTTGAGACCTCATTGAACACAAGAAGATTCATCAAGTTTGAAGGAAATTATGTTTTTAATAATATCTTGACTCACACAGCAACAGAATGCTGCAATTATTCAGTTATTGCGTTCCCAAGGAGATGTCCCCACCCGTCAGACATTATGTCTTTTACTATAAATAAAACTAGAATGGGCACTCGGTAGAGCGCATACCTTCGCATATCACAAGATTGGGCATTGAATTATGAACATGTTGGCATTATTTGCATGCCAATTGGATAGAAATTGACCGCGCTATGGTAAAAAGATGTTGACCTTTTCATGACCTTGACCTTTGACCCGATCGATCCCAAAATCTAATCAAATGGTCCCCGGATAATAATCAATCATCCCACCAAATTTCATGCGATTCAAGAAGATTTTGACCTTTCCATGACCTTGACCTTTGACCTGATCGATCCCAAAATCTAATCAAATGGTCCCTGGATAATAACCAATCATCCCACCAAATTTCATGCGATTCGGTTTAATACTTTTTGAGTTATGCGAGTAACACGCATACAAATGAATAAATAAATACACGGCGATCAAAACATAACCTTCCACATTTTCAATGCGAAGGTAATAATATAAAAAAGGGAATGAAAAGAAACTTTATGGTGAGTTTAACAAAAAGCTATAAAGATACTTTAAAAAACAAACACTGACTTGGGAGATGCAATATTAAAAGCACTGCGTTGATGCAGGTGTTCAGCAGATCATTTTAACCAATAAGCACCAGTCCTCCGAGTGTGTCCGAGTGTGTTATGGTTGTGTGTTTTGTGTGTTTTGTGTGCACGTGTCCCCTCACAGTACCTGTCTTCATTTCTGTAGACGCCCCAGACCACAGCAACGCTAATACACACGGACGCCAGGATGAGAGACCTCACGGAGAAGTTGTAACTTCGGACGGAGAAGCTAGAAGAAGACACAGAAATAAAAAAGGTAAATAAAGACTTTGAGCAGTCGAGGCTCGTCTGCCAGGAGGAGACGGACGCGCCAACGCACAGAGGTCAGCGTCCAGAGGGTCCGGCTTGTTTAGACGGCGTTACTGTGATTATGGATAAACAAGGAAAACAACATTCACACATGTTCTTTTTTATGAGCGGATCATCAGGTACAATTGTTGTTTTTATGTTATTCATTTTTGTGAAGCGATAACAGCGTCTGCTGGTCGGATATCACACACATCTGTTTCATATTTCCCCCCAACGATGTCGAGTGTGTGTGTGTGTGTTTTTAAAGAGTGATGCTCATACCTCCCAGTGCCACAACCAATCAGGTCCAAGATTGCATCCAGACAGCTGAACAGCGCCGAGGCCGACGCCAGGCAGAATATAGCAATGATGACGTAAACTGAGGGAAGAAGAAACACAGACCCCAATATAACAATAACAAAACGCCAGATGTAACCACAGTGGGTAACCCGCACTTCTACGGGTTTACTCTTCGGACTTTTTCTCGTCACTTTTCTGTCCTCTCCTGAGTTTTTGTATTCATGAGAAAACAATGTAGGACGAGCTGATGCGCCACGTGGAGGAGAGGAGGTGAGAAGGAGGCCGCTGTACTTTATCAATATCATTTCATTATATCTTTCGTGAAATAATGTGTGAACTGAAAAATATATATTTTCTGAATCAGCTTCTTTTTTTTATATTTACACAATATGATTTTACAGGGCAAACATTTCCAGAAGAATGAAATGTTCAAAGGAAAACTGGTATATGTGTAATCAGCTAAATAAATATATTGTATAATTATGGTCCATGAACAGAATTAAACCCTTCAAATTCTCTCAGGGGAGGACTCCCAAACCCAATATCTCTTTATATCTTCTAGTCAGTTATCATTATTAACGCGTCTCTTAATCCTGCTGCACAATATGCACGAGCATCTTGACGGAAACATTGAGCTCACGCGCCTCAGCTCTGCATGCACCACACGCATATATGTGTTGATTCCAGGCAATCGTACAATACTTACAAAATGACACAGGACAGCACTTTAAATATCAACACTGTGGGTAAAGATACAAACACACCACCGTAAAGCTATAACGCTTCAGTTGGGACTATTATTGGAGTCATAGAGGCCCACTATAGAAGACGCATAGTGCAGGTATAACACTATAACAATAACAAAAACACCACTGATGACGTCTGGCACAGTAGAACACGGCTAAAGAAGTAATAAATAAATAAATAGGAAGAGTACACATCGCTGATACACAATCAGTGTTCCCACTTACCGAGGAAGTTGTAGAAGAAGTACATGAGGACCAGCATCCCAGACATCAGTGCCACGCAGAGGACCACTTTGAGAGGAGAGTACAGGAACAGCTCCCCGCTGTCTGCTTTGCCCTCTCCCCCTCCCCCCCCTGCACCGTCACCATTCAACCGGTCTCTGCCAAGAAGTGAAAAACACTTAATTTAAATTTATCTTAGGTTACGGGCGGTACTTAGGGGGGGGGGGGAAAGACCAAGCAGCATCCAATACTCGTAGACAGAAAGTGGACCGTACAGTTGGATTAAATGTTGATATAATAGCACTACAGTACATATGGCCTTTGGGAAAGTATTTTGGACTTTACATCTTCTGAATGTTCACTTCTCAGTAGATTCAGACACTTAATTACATTGTCACTCCATTCCAACCAGCGTTTCCCACATATACACTACCGTTCAAAAGTTTGGGGTCACTTAGAAATGTCTTTATTTATTTTTTAAAAGCACTGTTTTTTCAATAAAGATAACATTAATCAAAAATACACACTATACATTGTTAATGTGGTAAATGACTATTCTAGGTGAAACGTCTGGTTTCTAATGAAATATCTCCAGAGGTGTAGAGAGGCCCATTTCCATCAACGATCACTCCAGTGTTCTAATGGTACATTGTGTTTGCTAATCGCCTTAGAAGACTAATGTCTGATTAGAAAACCCTTGTGCAATTATGTTAGCACAGCTGAAAACAGTTATGCTGGTGATATAAGCTATACAACTGGCCTTCCTTTGAGCTTGAAGTTTGAAGAACAAAATTAATACTTCAAATATGAATAATTATTTCTAACCTTGTCAATGTCTTGACTATATTTTCTATTCAATTTTCAATTCATTTGATAAATAAAAGTGAGTTTTCATGGAAGACACGAAATTGTCTGGATGACCCCAAACTTTTGAACGGTAGTGTAGATTTGACTCTATTTTTGGTGTATCAACAGCCATCTCAAGAATCTAACTCAGTGGGAGACACTGATAACAATGCAGCAACTATATGTTCTGCTAATATGTGCTTGAGTTTGATTTAAATAGAATGTCGATATAGATAGTCCTACCTCTCGCTCGCCCCGCTCCACAAGCCGCCCAAGACGATTGTTACCATGGCAATCAGCAGCATGACCGCGATGCTTGCGTCAATCTTTGAGTACGGTGGAGCATAAAGCTTCCCCTGCATCCCTTCTCCAAACACCTGAGACCACGCAGGAAGAGAATCATCATTTAATAAGAAACGTTTCCAGTTGAACCTTCTTCGTCAAATGTACCTTTTTATAAAAGAAGGGGTGACAAGAAGAAGAGTTCCGTAACAAGAGGACTGACCTGCTGTGCTTCAAGATAGTCCCTGTACCTCATGAGAGCCACGGGAATCTGGATCTTCGCATACTCCGAGTCGTTGGCTGATGGAGTGATCTGAAAAGCCCGAGAAGTAGGAGAGAGATTTCCAATAAATGCAGTCGTTTAGAATTTCATATTTCGCTCTTTCATCAACAAGTGTGAATAAGATAGAAATCCCCACTTGCACACCTTTTGGTTTTGTGGGTCCCTTTCTTATTTCTGAATCACTTCACTTCTTACATTTGTACATATGGACACTAACTCGTATTACAATCACGTACAGATCAACAACAACAAAACAAATTGAGTAAGATAAGAGTTAGTTGATAATTAAGACACCTGTAATATCTTAGGAAAATGTCAAATCCCATTCCCATGTGATCGGTCTACTGAAAAAATGCAGTTTGATGTAAATAAATGTCCTACCAATAACGTGTTGCTGGCAATGAGCAATGTTGTGGCTCCAAGGCTCTGAGCAACCAGAGCTTTCTGGCTGAAATCACAGTCCCCCCTCATCACCACCATGGCGTTGCCCTTTACCGCCTCTGGACTGACCCCAGAGGTGTTACACAGCACAGTGAAGGTCATATTCACCACCGGATACTGCAACTGAGAAAGTGAAGACAATAAGTAATGTAGCAATGAGGATAGGTGGAAAGTCTCCTAAGATTTATCACATCATAACTTTGAGAAACATAAGAGAAGTCGCATAATTGTGGGTGGTACGGCAAACAACAAATACATGTTTTTATCTAAAGGTCTTTGTCATTACTTCTTAACTGTACATCCGTTTAATTCTGGATTCGATTCTGATGACATAAACGAAAACATATGAAATACAAAACAAATAGATATAGATGGAGGAATAAAGGCTTGATATGTCAATAAAAGTCAAGAGTTATTTTCCTTTAGTGTTTGAAAAAAATTTGAAAAACTTACAGCGGCATCCAGGGTTTGTGATAGCGGGGTCCAGGAATGATTGTAGACGATACAGTACTCCTTGTTGGTACTTCCATTTGAAATGTGCAAGATTGCCTCTTGGCAATTTATCTGTCGGGCAAGAAATGTTATTCTTAGAAATGCTATTCTTTTGAGTTCCACACATGAAAAATATTGCAGAAAATATACACTACCGTTCAAAAGTTTGGGGTCATCGAGACAATTTCGTGTCTTCCATGAAAACTCACTTTTATTTATCAAATGAATTGAAAATTGAATAGAACATATAGTCAAGACATTGACAAGGTGAGAAATAATGATTGATATTTGAAGTATTAATTTTGTTCTTCAAACTTCAAGCTCAAAGGAAGGCCAGTTGTATAGCTTATATCACCAGCATAACTGTTTTCAGCTGTGCTAACATAATTGCACAAGGGCTTTCTAATCAGATATTAGTCTTCTAAGGCGATGAGCAAACACAATGTACCATTAGAACACTGGAGTGATAGTTGATGGAAATGGGCCTCTATACACCTCTGGAGATATTTCATTAGAAACCAGACGTTTCCACCTTGAATAGTCATTTACCACATTAACAATGTGTAGAGTGTATTTTTGATTAATGTTATCTTTATTGAAAAAACAGTGCTTTTCTTTGAAAAATAAAGACATTTCTAAGTGACCCCAAACTTTTGAACGGTAGTGTACTTTACCCCAATTCAGTCATTTGACAGTTAACATAATATTTAGACCCTGCCCTATCTACACTGACTCGTTTTTAAATCCTGAGGAATAAGGTGGCATAAACAAAGATACTGGTGTTTTTTGTTTTTAATAAAAGGACTTTTCAGATTATTTAGTAAGAATATAACTAAATTGGGTCGCGTTAAACCTGCCATACATATACATAAAGAATGTTGGCCAGGATAAGTATAGTAATAGAAATACTTGAATTTCATTTACAACTTAACCCTTGTGTTGCCTTCGGGTCATTTTGACCCGATTCAATATTTAACCCTCCTGTCGCCTTCGGGTCAATTTGACCCGATTCAATGTTTAATGTCGGTGTTCTTTCGGGAGTCAACAAACAAACATAAAGTACCTCACACTTAAACTTGGAAAACAATATTAATTCTAATAATTTTCTGGAGATTTTAATAGCTGGGGTCATATTGACCTCAAGGGTAAAATATGTTAGTAAATATAAAGGTAACAGGAGGGTTAAACATTGAATCGGGTCATATTGACCCGAAGGCGACACAAGGGTTAAGGCAATCTTGAATTATAAATCACCCACACATGAACTAAAAACACACCTTTTCCGACTATATCTGGATTAAAACACAGATTAGCACTTCAGTGGCACTTAAATGGCTCTTATTATGGTACTTTTGTAGTTCGACTATGTTAAGGAAATATTACTTTCTGTATTCTTGTTGTTCTTAGTTTGTACTCTAGGTTGATGCACTTATTGTAAGTCGCTTTGGATAAAAGCGTCTGCTAAATGACATGTAATGTAATCAGGGTTCATACACATGTTGACCAATGGAATTACGGGACTTTTCCATGACTTTTCCATGATTTTAAACCAAATTCTCAAGACCAAACTGAAATCTCGGTGTGTACATGAAAACTTTTTGAAAATGTAGTATTCAAACAATGAGAATTACAAAGCATACAATATACCTTAAATGAAACAAATGAATGAGACAATAGTTTGATTAAAAGAATAAACATTACTGTACATCTTTTTTCTTAGAAACACTTATATAAATGTTTATTCTTTGAATCAAACTATTATCCTTTATGTGCAAATCCATCTGTTTGGACTTGGCGTACGCCGGCTTATAATTTGAGTGTCTTCCTTTCAAAAACATATGAATTATTTTAAACTCGACGTAAATGAACATGTGAATATAACAAATGTCCGTGACTTTTCCAAAACTTTTGTGATTTAAGTATTTTCCATGACTTTTCCAGGCCTGGAAATTACCATTTTAAAATGCCATGACTTTTCCAGGTTTTCCATGACCGTACGAACCCTGTGTAATGTAATGATAGTTAAATTAAAAGTAGCAAACAAACAACATCAATCTAAAAGCAGTGACACAGACATGTTACTGTACACAAGCTGTCCAGTGATCAATACTTAGGTAACTTATTTGTCCCCATATAGCTGTCACATTATGGTCGCTGGTTCTTGAAATTATTACGTAAACGCTTCCGGTGTTGATGACGTAGGCGACGGCAATGTAAAAAATAAAAATAAAACACTCCGCTGAACCCTACGATTAAACTATATAACTTAACGTAAAGTAAGCGGAATTAGATTTGTAAAGGCCAGCGCACCGCGGGGTGTCGTGAAATGTCCATTAGTGAAAGCGGTTGCCTAGTTACGTTAACGTAACTTGAGCTGACGCCAACGTTGGGGGGCTAACGGTAGCTCGTCGACGGGAGCCGTTTGGTTTCGGTGCGCGTGATACGCATTCTAGCCCCGCAGCGGACACCGCACTCGGAATACGTGAGGTTAGCTTAACCGACAGCAGTCGTAGCCGACACGTTTCCCCCCGGTTCGTTCAGGTGTAATATAACAAGGCCCTGTCAGTTTTCTGACGCACACAAAGTTCAGTTTCTGTCTTCACCGTTAACTTTACCTGCGATACGAAGAAAACGACCGACAGAATGAGGAACGTGACTGCTCTTTCCATTTTGGTAACATTCGTTTTTTTTCCCCTCAGTCCGCCGGCACCCACATTAATGGTCTTCTATTCGACACGGAGACACTTTCTATCCGCGAAGTTACTCGTATGAGTGCATCGCAATTGTTTCGCTTTGCTACTTCCGGTATCGGCTCGTGGGTGACACGTGACCACGTGAGAAGCTCACCCATTGGCTCCTGTTTCGCCTCACAGCGTGTCAACAACAAAACAACCCACTGTGGCGATACAGGAGGACAAGTAGCAAAACCAAAAAGTAGGAAATATAATCCATGACCAGATGTCATACAGTGAACAAGTAAGAGAATACCTAATGCTACATCCATTATGTAATAATGTATCGCCTATATTCTTAATAATAAGAAAGAAACGTAGGCTATGTTGTTACTTAACGATCGCTCCAGGTTTATATGTGAACTTCTTCTTTGACAGAGATTTATTTATTTATTTCTTCTTTCTTTCTTTGTGTGTGTGTGTATGTCTGGATTTAAATTATAATAGTCAAGACTGGTGGAGATGGTAAATGGTGCATGACCACTTCAAGATGCACATGAAATGAATGGCCAAGATCTTTGTGAAATGTTCCAGTTTCATCTTTCGACGACTGTGAGACACAAATTACACCTTCACCACGTTTCAGCTATCTGCAACCTCACCACAAGATGCTGTCGGGTCCTACCGACACACAGGACATTTAAAGGGACATACAGTTGTGTGATTGTGTATTCATATTAAAAGAGGAGACTCAGAATAGACTCCTGGGGCTGGGGGACCTCCCAAAAAGAGAGCAACACAACAGGAGGAGGCCTTTTCAATCATAAGAGAGCAGGAGAAGATGAGTCAATCCAGCATGTCACTGATGGACATCGTTATATCTAATTTAATTTTAGCTTCTAGCCTAATCAATGTATGACTCTTGCAAATAACCAATAAAATTTAACGTGGGTGAATGAAGATGCAGCTATATGTTGTTATCGATGATGCTTTTTCATACAGTGAATTCCTCAGCACCAATTAGCATCAGTTTCATCAAAAAAAGCAAAAACATTCCCAGTTCTCAACGACAAATTACCTCAAATTCAGATGCTTTTGTCCATTAGAAGAGACCATTTGGCAGTATACTATGATGGGGTTTATTCAGAAGTAGTGGGAATGTCACCACATTTTGTGTAAAGCATAACAAACGTATGTGGATTTTCCACAATAATGAGCAGCAGTCATTTACATTTTGTCTTGATTTAAATATGATCTGTCTCTTTTTCATTTACCACCTCATCTTTATATGAAGTACAGAGTAATATTTCCTCTGCGACTGATTAATGTGCAACTGCATGGCCGAGGAAATAAAACTACCATATGGTGATGGATTTTGACTTGACCCCTGAAGCTATAGCACCAAGACTTGAGATAAACCCAGCAGCTGCCTTGTATGGCCCTGATATGAGTACAAGGCTGTTGCAACGATAGCTCTGGGGTAATTATGTCATAAAGGCATATCTCTAACTGCACGCTAACTGCTGCTTTAGATGACGACAGTTGCTTCCCATGCATTTCATATTTTACTCTATACTGAACTCAATGGGAACTATGGGAAAAGCCTGTCGTAAATCGAAAATGTGTTCTCAATTGATTATTTGTATGCATCATTTTGATCTTTATGCATAATTTTTTTTTACGTTGTTCATTTTCAGAGCTGGAATCAGAGTTAGAGTCAGAAACATTTATTTTCTACGTGTGTTGTACACACGAGGAATCTGACTTGGCGGCTGGTGTGTTCATTAGACAGACAAACAAAACAACAACAATCAACAGTCAACATAGTGCAATAATTTATACATTCAATTTACAATGGTATGAAATAAAATACAGTGCACAAACAGATAGTGCTGTAGATATGGTACTGTAAGTGTGTGTTAAAGTGTGATGTGTGTTAAAGTGACATGTGAAATTAGATGTTAAAAATTAAGTTTAAAGAGGTGTGCAGGGGAGTGACCGGAAGTGAGTCAGTCGGGGATAATCTATGAAGGAATTAATATCCTTCATTGATTGCCAAACCCTGCATAGACTCCTGAACCACACATGCATGCCCATTTGCTTGCCTGAACACACACACACACACACACACACACACACACACACACACACACACATCCAGCTGACATTTCTGATGACTTATTTATGCTGCTTTCCTCTGGGTGCAGCTTCAGAGTGTCTATATAAATATAAGAATACAGAATAAAACATGTTATTAACATTGCAAAAATTAACATAAATACATATATACATAAATGATTTGAGTCGAGTCACAGCTGACGGTAGAGACAGAATGGCTGTTTCGAGACCAACAACAGACATTCATGATTGTTTTGCGTTAAAAAACAAAAAGTAATCCTGTAATTTTAATTAATGAGTTAATTATTTTTTCAAACTAGTATTTAGTTATTTTATTGACTATAGTATTGTTTAATCATTCAGGTTGTTTGCTTCTGTAGGTTAGATGTGTTGATGTATTATAATAGCTTGTCCTTGTGATAGTTTTTAGTTTAGTTTAATTCGTTGTTGTTTAGATATATTTAGTCTTTTCTTTGTTCATTTGTTCACTAATTGGGTAACACTATGGGCACCTGTGGTTATATGTAGGAGTAGGCAAGTACAGGACCAGCATGCACCTGGGTAGGCCTGTGGTTGTTGACCAGCGTTGGGAGTTCCTTTGTTCTTTTGTTTATTTGCTTGTTTTGTTTAAAGTTAAATATATCATCAGAAAACTAGAATCCTGGATGGACAACGCTTTCTTTTGGTTGCGTAAACCACAAACTCCATGGAGCATCAGTGGCAATTTGATGTATATTTGTTTTTAATTTATTGGACAAATGGCCACTACACATAACATATCGTAAAATGTTGAAATGATGACATTTTGAAAATAAAAACAAATTTTAAACGAAACTCCTGACAATGTCTGAAATGTTACTAACATAGAAACACTGAAATCTCCTGAAATTCTGTTTTTTCCCCTTCAGTGTGGAATGACATGGGGGCTACTGGTGGTAACGGGGTATCGCACCCGGGGGACCGTTGAGTGGTAAAGTCCCCAGCCGCTTATTCATGAACACGCACACCGCGTTACGCCCCTGCTGGGCGAGAATCGATGCCCGCCAGCGATTTCTCACTTATGTCCAATTGTCTGCTGGGAGAAAAACATGCTAAATGTTCCTTTCAGGCTGGTGTTGAAACCTTTCTCTGCTGCTTATGCTTTAGAAAGGACCTTTCAAGCCGTGACGAAGGCTTCGGTTCCAGTTGGAGAAATTCTATATTGTTCCGGTTGAAGTGTTTTTGTCAGCTCGGCCTGCAGAGTTAAACACTGCAATTTCATTTCACCCATGTATCGATTGGCCTTCAGTTCAATCAAGCTGTTTACATGCAAAGTGGAGAGGGCTCTATTCGATCTGTCATAATTCTTTGCGATGAAGACTTATTTTTTATTGGTTTCTTGTCACTTTCCAGTAGTTTTCTCAGTGGATGCGTCAAATTTCAAATATAATAAAATACTGGAGCTCATTACATATTAATATTGTCTCGGGAAAAACATGCAGGGAATATATTTGTAAAGTATAAGTCTGGTATTTTATGTATGGAAAAACTTAAGACATATTTGTGTTGTCTAGTGAAGCAAACACCGAATCTCAGAAACCTGGGTACATAAAACAAAAAGTCTTCAAATCTGCATATCTATAGTCTAACAGAATAGGTGAGAAAACATGTGTTTTCTATCAGACTGCTAACTCCATGTCCCGAGATAAAGTGATCAATGACAGTCTAATTCCCCTCCGTCCCCTCCTCAGATGTTTCTGTTTCATAATGTATTATTATATACAGTATTATATTCATCAGACACACGTTGATTGGTTGTCGCTGAGTAATATGATATCTCTGATAGATTAAGATCTTCTGACTCATTCTCAACTAATTTTCTGTGAACCGTGTACTAAAAAATTATGGACAGTGTTTTGAAGTTAAAAACTAATTCTGCCCACTGAGCTCCATTTAAAAATTTTTTTTTATCTGTGCATATTTCTACATTTGAATTGCCACAAAGAAATGCTTTTGAAACGGAGTCATTTTTTTTCTCACTTACCTCTCAGGAGATGAAATAAAAGGTCAAATAATTGAATCAAATGTTTGTTTTTCTTTCCATTAAATTAAAACCTGAACACACCTCTTCTCTTGTTCCAGTCTGAAAAACAAACCCAACCCAAAAAAAGTACACAATAGTAATCCATTTAATTTAATAAAGCAACATCTCTGCACACTGCCCCTGTTTTTTTCTGTCATCTGATATTAAAAAACGTGGCCTTTGAAACATTCAAAGACCCCAAAGGCAACAAAAAGCCTTCGTGCCCAGTCATAATCAGCCTTCATACACACATCCTTTTAAAATACATATGAGATACAACCTTCCAGCACCACAGATATGACATTTATGCAGCCAGATTCAACTAAATAAACAATGTATAAATTAGGATTAGTGCATAAACTAATTTTTTCTTGAAATTAATAAAATATAGTCCTGGAGATTTTTAAAAATGTTTTATTCATTTACTTAGCAGCAAGCTAAACACGAGTTACTGGATTCAATGCTACTTCCAACCAACATCTGTGGTTTATTGGAAAATATTTCTGCCTGAAATTCATTTTTTTCACAAAAAAAGAAATATATATAAAAAAAGAAAATTCTTTCTTCAAAACGTTTTTCAAGACAAAACCTTATGACGATTCAGATAAATTTGAATATAAATATTTTTCCACTTACTTTCAACATTGGTTAAAAAATATAAAAAGCAATTCACCATCACTATACTGGACTAATTGTGTGTAAATGAGTTATTATATATATATATATATATATATATATATATATATATATATATATATATATAAGCTGAAAAGGTGGTGGTAATTAGAAGAACACAAAATGAACATGCACACAAACAACACGTACAATAGTAATGTGCAAAAAACATATCAGGAGCTGCAGTTTTTCCGCGTCTGTTGCAGCGTCGCTGCAGTTTCCTGAAGCTGCTTCCACGTCTGCGTCAACGCGTCGTTCCTCTCGTCCACAGACAGCGCTCTGCACATGGAAACATAGGAAACACAAGACAGAACACTACTTTAACATTCAACTATGAACATACATGTCACATATATTTTAAGATTTTATATTTTGTATGCTGTATTTCCAAGTATTGAACCCCATTAGTAATATAAAAGTGAGATAGGCTATATAGTTTTACATGGGAAAACTCAAAATGGCACAGATGGTGCCCAAATGCCTATTTTGGAGACCTCGCCTAAACTGTCTTTACTAACGAGGCTCTAATTTGGTTCTGCTTCACTTTTTCAAAGTCAAACTTAGCAGAGATACTCTTCAGATAGTGTGTTAGGATGCTGAGGAAGTTTAAACCTTTCAGCTGAATCGTTCCAAAGATATAATCATCATAAAAAGTGCATTTTTACAAGGCGAACCTGTAACTTTTATTAATTTGTGCTGTGTGCCATCTTCATTTTATCTTAAACGAGGCTCTATCTTGGTTCTGTTTAATGTTTTTAAAGTCAAACTTGGCAGAGATACTCTTCAGATAGTGTGTTAGGACGCTGATAAAGTTTAAACCTTTCAGCTGCATCATTCCAAAGATATAATCATTATAAAAAGTGCTTTTTTACAAGGCGAAACTGTAACTTTTTAAAATTCGTGCTGTGTGCCATCTTTATTAAATCTTATCTAGTAACATATAAGCTGATATTTACACATATGGAGTATTCTCACAAGTGTTTACTTTTATTATAACACTAACATTATTAAAATAGCCCTTATCTTAGAGGAGATACACCCTTTTTTTTAGTTTGGGTATGTTTTTTCGAGCAGAGACCTACAAAAAAGAAGTTGGGGTTAAAAAAGATAAACATAAAAAATGGCCATGTACCTTTGCTGCAGGTAGAGATTGCA